>NW_026290978.1:120000-200000 GCF_023373465.1 Oncorhynchus keta
CTCTGCCTCTCTCTCTCCCCCTCTGCTCTCTCCCTTTGTCTCTGCTGTGCTCCAGTTCTCTGAGGAGGGAGAGGCTGAGGCTGTTCAGGCTGAATTGAGGGCTCGTCTGATGGGCCGTGTTCTGAGACGTGACTGGGCCGTGCTGCTACCCACTTACTGTAGCCTCAGCCTGTCTGACTTAACACAGCCTAGCTGGATTACTCCCACACTGACACAGGGATAACAACAACAACAACAACAAGGCTAAGGGGAATCCTGCCTGTTGACTAAGTTCTTGTAAACTTCTTGGAGGAGAGCTCTTGAGGAGTGGAGGAAAAAATATACTTTTTCCCCTGTCCCTCTCTTTCACACACACACACTCTGTCTGGCATCCTTCTCCCTCTCTTTCACACACACACACTCTGTCTGGCATCCTTCTCCCTCTCTTTCACACACACACTCTGTCTGGCATCCTTCTCCCTCTCTTTCACACACACACTCTGTCTGGCATCCTTCTCCCTCTCTTTCACACACACACTCTGTCTGGCATCCTTCTCCCTCTCTTTCACACACACACTCTGTCTGGCATCATTCTCCCTCTCTTTCACACACACACTGTCTGGCATCCTTCTCCCTCTCTTTCACACACACACACTGTCTGGCATCCTTCTCACACACACACACACACACACTGTCTGGCATCCACACACACACTTTCCACACACACACACACCTCTCACACACACACACACTGTCTGGCATCTCCCCTCTTTCACACACACACACTGTCTGGCATCCTTCTCCCTCTCTTTCACACACACACTGTCTGGCATCCTTCTCCCTCTCTTTCACACACACACTGCCTGGCAACCTTCTCCCTCTCTTTCACACACACACTCTGTCTGGCATCATTCTCCCTCTCTATCACTCCCTCTCTTTCTATCACTCCCTCTCTTTCTATCACTCTCCACCCTTTCTATCACTCTCCACCCTTTCTATCACTCTCCACTCTTTCTATCACTCCCTCTCTTTCTATCACTCCCTCTCTTTCTATCACTCTCCACCCTTTCTATCACTCTCCACCCTTTCTATCACTCCCACTCTTTCTATCACTCCCTCTCTTTCTATCACTCCCTCTCTTTCTCTCCTTCTCTCAGCACCACTCTCTCCTCTCATCTCCTTCTCTCAGCACCACTCTCTCCTCACCTCCTCTGAGCACCACTCTCTCTTCTCCTCTCCTTCTCTCAGCTCCACTCTTTCCTCTCCTCCTCTCAGCTCCACTCTCTCCTCTCCTCCTCTCAGCTCCACTCTCTCCTCTCCTCCTCTCAGCTCCACTCTCTCCTCTCCTCCTCTCAGCTCCACTCTCTCCTCTCCTCCTCTCAGCTCCACTCTCTCCTCTCCTCCTCTCAGCTCCACTCTCTCCTCTCCTCCTCTCAGCTCCACTCTCTCCTCTCCTTCTCTCAGCTCCACTCTCTCCCTCTCCTTTCTCAGCTCCACTCTCTCAGCCCCATCTCTCCTCTCCTCCTCTCAGCTCCACTCTCTCCTCTCCTTCTCTCAGCTCCACTCTCTCCTCCTCTCAGCTCAGCTCCACTCTCTCCCTCCTCCTCTCAGTTCCACTCTCTCAGCTCCACTCTCTCATCTCCTCCTCTCAGCTCCACTCTCTCCTCTCAGCTCCACTCTCTCCTCTCCTTCTCTCAGCTCCACTCTCAGTCCACTCTCTCCTCTCCTCTCCTTGTCTCAGCTTCCTCTTCCTCTCCTTCTCTCAGCACCACTCTCTCTTCTCCTTCTCTCAGCTCCCTCTCACCTCTCCTTCTCTCAGCTTCACTCTCTCTCTCTCCTCTCCTCCTCTCAACTCCACTCTCTCCTCTCCTTCTCTCAGCTCCACTCTCTCTTCTCCTCTCCTTCTCTCAGCTCCACTCTTTCCTCTCCTCCTCTCAGCTCCACTCTCTCCTCTCCTCCTCTCAGCTCCACTCTCTCCTCTCCTCCTCTCAGCTCCACTCTCTCCTCTCCTCCTCTCAGCTCCACTCTCTCCTCTCCTCCTCTCAGCTCCACTCTCTCCTCTCCTCCTCTCAGCTCCACTCTCTCCTCTCCTTCTCTCAGCTCCACTCTCTCCTCTCCTTCCTTCTCTCTGTAATACTATTGTCCTCAGAGCCAGGAGCGGCTAGCTGGCTTCGCCCAGGATTAGTCTCAGTCATGGCTGTGTGTATGCTCACACCCCTGTCAGCACATCAGAGAAGAGAGAGAAGCAGAGCAGCAGGCCCAGGGCCCCCCAACACCGCATCATCCAATTACCCCAGGACAGGGCTCCCTGAGAGGGGGGCGTTGGGGGCAGCAGGGGTCCAGGCTGGGGCTCCGACACGCTGCACCAGGCCTATACACCCACGCTACAGTCACACACTTCAAAACACAGTCTCTAACGGTTGATCTGTTTATGGCAGCGACTTCTTTAGTTTCTTTGTACAATGGGAAATGATGTTTGGTTTGTATCATTTTAGAGACTATTTCAGTGTTGTGGACAAAAATGATATGGTAGCAGCTACAGTGAACAGTAGGTTGTCATGGTGTAGCGTGTTTTATACAGGACCATGGATCAGGAGAGACGTCCAGAAACACCAGAAAGACCTCTATTAATAAAACCCCTGAGGTGGTCTCGAGATGCTCTCTCTCTGACACACACACACACACTCACACACACACACTGCCTCTCCTCCACCTCTCCCTCCTGAAGAGAAAACGGCCGACTCAGCATGTTTGTGGAAAAACAATCTCCTCGTATCTCCTAGTAGCCCTCCACAGTCCCCGGTGGGAGACCACTGGGAAGGTTAATAGTATCAATGGCTGCCCGCCTACCTTCTTGATGCGCCCGCTCTTGGTGCCCACGAAGGCCAGAGAGTGGTTCTTGTAGACATAGGCGATGACCGAGGTCATCTTGTCGGTGGAGTCAGAGAAGAGAGGGATGCCCTGCACCATCTCTGACACCCCCAGAGGAGCGTTCATATCCAGGCCACAGAAGTTGTCGTCGATGGTTAAGAGCTGGAGGGAGAGAGGGAGGGGAGGGAAAGAGAGAGGGGGGGCAGAGACTCATTATTGGACTTTTTTTGTGATCAACTGTCTCTTAATTCTTGTTGAAGAAGAGTGTGTATTCTGAAGAAGACTATGGTATATGTTCAGTGAGAGAGACTTAAAGTTAGTGCATTTATCTTCAGATAGCTTGGTGAGACAACCACATATCTCAGTCATAGTGAGCACATTTTCCCTCAATAAAGTAGCTATCAAAGTCAGTGTATGTAGGAGGGGGGGGGGGATTTATAGAGACAAAAGTGTGGGTTTGGCTCCAGCCCTGCAATAACACACCTGATTCATCAACACTATCATCATCCTTCATCTGCACTAACATTGTCTTCCATGTGTTACAGCTGGGTTGGAGATAAAACCAGCAAGCACTGCATCTCCTCCAATACCAGAAACAACAGTTTCAACAGTTGTAAAGACCAGTAGAATACACAGAGGAATTCATCTCCGGGTCAGAAGACATGAATGTGAAGGGAGAGAGGTTCATAATGGCCTTTTACACTGTCTGGGTATAGTCTCAGAGACAGTGTTTTTTAGACTGTCTGAGTTTAGTCTCAGTGACAGTGTTTTTTAGACTGTCTGAGTTTAGTCTCAGTGACAGTGTTTTTTAGACTGTCTGAGTTTAGTCTCAGTGACAGTGTTATTTAGACTGTCTGAGTTTAGTCTCAGTGACAGTGTTTTTTAGACTGTCTGAGTTTAGTCTCAGTGACAGTGTTTTTTAGACTGTCTGAGTTTAGTCTCAGTGACAGTGTTATTTAGACTGTCTGGGTATAGTCTCAGTGACAGTGTTTTTTAGACTGTCTGAGTTTAGTCTCAGTGACAGTGTTTTTTAGACTGTCTGAGTTTAGTCTCAGTGACAGTGTTATTTAGACTGTCTGGGATTAGTCTCAGTGACACAGCGTTGTTTAGACTGTCTGAGACTGACCTTCTGGACATGCAGAGAGGGAGTGAGGGAGAAGTAGAGAGAGAGGGAGGGAGAGAGAGAAAGAGAGAGAGTGTGTGAGAGAGAGAGAGAGAGAGAGCGAGAGATGTAAAGAGATAGACAGGGAAAGGGAGAGGGACGAAGACTGCAGTCAAGTTACAGTAGTCCTATGTAATATTGCCAGCAGCTACCCTGACAGGCTGATCCCAGGCAGATCCCCCCCACAATACCACCAGTGTAAAGCCAAGAGATGCCAACAACAGAAACAAATATTCAAAGTGAATCGGAGAACAAAACTAAATGAGACTTCCTTATTTTCACACCGTCACGCCAAACCAGTGTTGCACCTCCAGGGAGGAGAAATAATCAGTGTTGCACCTCTAGGATGAGAAATAATCAGTGTTGCACCTCTAGGGAGGAGAAATAATCAGTGTTGCACCTCTAGGAGGAGAAATAATCAGTGTTGCACCTCTAGGGAGGAGAAATAATCAGTGTTGCACCTCTAGGGAGGAGAAATAATCAGTGTTGCACCTCTAGGGAGGAGAAATAATCAGTGTTGCACCTCTAGGGAGGAGAAATAATCAGTGTTGCACCTCTAGGGAGGATAAATAATCAGTGTTGCACCTCTAGGGAGGAGAAATAATCAGTGTTGCACCTCTAGGGAGGAGAAATAATCAGTGTTGCACCTCTAGGGAGGAGAAATAATCAGTGTTGCACCTCTAGGGAGGAGAAATAATCAGTGTTGCACCTCTAGGATGAGAAATAATCAGTGTTGCACCTCTAGGGAGGAGAAATAATCAGTGTTGCACCTCTAGGGAGGAGAAATAATCAGTGTTGCACCTCTAGGGAGGAGAAATAATCAGTGTTGCACCTCTAGGGAGGAGAAATAATCAGTGTTGCACCTCTAGGGAGGAGAAATAATCAGTGTTGCACCTCTAGGGAGGAGAAATAATCAGTGTTGCACCTCTAGGGAGGAGAAATAATCAGTGTTGCACCTCTAGGGAGGAGAAATAATCAGTGTTGCACCTCTAGGGAGGAGAAATAATCAGTGTTGCACCTCTAGGGAGGAGAAATAATCAGTGTTGCACCTCTAGGGAGGAGAAATAATCAGTGTTGCACCTCTAGGGAGGAGAAATAATCAGTGTTGCACCTCTAGGGAGGAGAAATAATCAGTGTTGCACCTCTAGGGAGGAGAAATAATCAGTGTTGCACCTCTAGGGAGGAGAAATAATCAGTGTTGCACCTCTAGGGAGGAGAAATAATCAGTGTTGCACCTCTAGGAGGGGGAATAATCAGTGTTGCACCTCTAGGGAGGAGAAATAATCAGTGTTGCACCTCTAGGGAGGAGAAATAATCAGTGTTGCACCTCTAGGGAGGAGAAATAATCAGTGTTGCACCTCTAGGGAGGAGAAATAATCAGTGTTGCACCTCTAGGGAGGAGAAATAATCAGTGTTGCACCTCTAGGGAGGAGAAATAATCAGTGTTGCACCTCTAGGGAGGATAAATAATCAGTGTTGCACCTCTAGGGAGGAGAAATAATCAGTGTTGCACCTCTAGGGAGGAGAAATAATCAGTGTTGCACCTCTAGGGAGGAGAAATAATCAGTGTTGCACCTCTAGGGAGGAGAAATAATCAGTGTTGCACCTCTAGGGAGGAGAAATAACCTCTAGGGAGGAGAAATAATCAGTGTTGCACCTCTAGGGAGGAGAAATAATCAGTGTTGCACCTCTAGGGAGGAGAAATAATCAGTGTTGCACCTCTAGGGAGGAGAAATAATCAGTGTTGCACCTCTAGGGAGGATAAATAATCAGTGTTGCACCTCTAGGGAGGAGAAATAATCAGTGTTGCACCTCTAGGGAGGAGAAATAATCAGTGTTGCACCTCTAGGGAGGAGAAATAATCAGTGTTGCACCTCTAGGGAGGAGAAATAATCAGTGTTGCACCTCTAGGGAGGAGAAATAATCAGTGTTGCACCTCTCAGTGGAGGGAGGATAATAATCAGTGTTGCACCTCTAGGGAGGAGAAATAATCAGTGTTGCACCTCTAGGGAGGAGAAATAATCAGTGTTGCACCTCTAGGGAGGATAAATAATCAGTGTTGCACCTCTAGGGAGGAGAAATAATCAGTGTTGCACCTCTAGGGAGGAGAAATAATCAGTGTTGCACCTCTAGGGAGGAGAAATAATCAGTGTTGCACCTCTAGGGAGGAGAAATAATCAGTGTTGCACCTCTAGGGAGGATAAATAATCAGTGTTGCACCTCTAGGGAGGAGAAATAATCAGTGTTGCACCTCTAGGGAGGAGAAATAATCAGTGTTGCACCTCTAGGGAGGATAAATAATCAGTGTTGCACCTCATATCAGTGTCAGGTAGCCCAGCCATATGTGGGAGGAGAAATAATCAGTGTTGCACCTCTAGGGAGGATAAATAATCAGTGTTGCACCTCTAGGGAGGAGAAATAATCAGTGTTGCACCTCTAGGGAGGAGGAATAATCAGTGTTGCACCTCTAGGGAGGAGAAATAATCGGAAAAACAAGAAACGCTCACCTCGTTTTTCATCTGTTATACCTCGCAATTGGACATGCTACAGTGCTTTTGTAATTGCCATGTGTCAGGTAGCCAAGCCATATGTGTCAGGTAGCCCAGCCATATGTGTCAGGTAGCCCAGCCATATGTGTCAGGTAGCCCAGCCATATGTGTCAGGTAGCCCAGCCATATGTGTAGCCCAGCCAGTGTCAGCCCAGCCATATGTGTCAGGTAGCCCAGCCATATGTGTCAGGTAGCCCAGCCATATGTGTCAGGTAGCCCAGCCATATGTGTCAGGTAGCCCAGCCATATGTGTCAGGTAGCCCAGCCATATGTGTCAGGTAGCCCAGCCATATGTGTCAGGTAGCCCAGCCATATGTGTCAGGTAGCCCAGCCATATGTGTCAGGTAGCCCAGCCATATGTGTCAGGTAGCCCAGCCATATGTGTCAGGCAGCCCAGCGGTTAGAGCAATGAGCCAGTAATTAAAAGGTCACTCGTTTGAATCCCTGCGCTGACAAAGGGAAGCATCTGTTGATGTGCCCTTGAGCAAGGCAGTTAAACCTAATTGCTCCAGGGTCGCCATTGATAATGACTGACCCTGGCCGTGACCCCATTCTCCAAAGGTGTCTCGGGGAGAGTCAGCTATGCCAAAAAACACATTTCCAGTTCACACACGTATATTAATTCCCACTTGTACATGTGTGAAACAGTAAATATATAAGCAACCACCAAATGACTATTATATGCAGATAGAATGGTGGGTTGGAATATGGACGACATACAGTCTGGGAAATGTCCACCTGTCATAAGAAAAGAGAATGTTGTATGGCTTCTGATAGCAGAATAATGACGCTAGACAATAGGCATTATTCCATCTGTATGGACAGATTTGAAACAGTGGGCTTTGGACTGGTGGACCGTCCCATTTGATTAATATGGAGGCAGTGCGCTGGGTTATTGTGAGAGTAAAAGCGCGACAGTTGATATTACAGTTGGAGATGTTGTTCTCCTTTCCCGTGATTAAAGGTCCTGAGGTCAGATGTGAAAGTGGGTTATAAATCAACACCTGTTATCATATATTATAAGACCAAATCATTTCTGGCATACCGTCATGCCGATTCAAACCTTCCATCTCAACCAGGGTTGTGTCTAGGTCCATCTAATACCCATCAGAAACACTGGTGTGTCTCTCTGCTTAATGAAAGATTCAACAAGATATAAACTACATTATAAACCAAAGTCGTGTTTATCGGCATTAAAGCTCTAACTGTCAGTAACAGTAAGCTTCTGCATGTAAACAAGCCATCATTTTTTTCAATGAGGCCATTATTGGAATAAAGTGGAGCAAAATATGGCAATGATACTCTTTTTCTTGGTTAAGATGGCATTGGTGGGGACAAAGTGGAGCAAAATATGGCAATGATACTCTTCTTGTTGGTCAAGGAGGCCATGGTGGGGACAAAGTGGAGCAAAATATGGCAATGATACTCTTTTTCTTGGTTAAGATGGCATTGGTGGGGACAAAGTGGAGCAAAATATGGCAATGATACTCTTCTTGTTGGTCAAGGAGGCCATGGTGGGGACAAAGTGGAGCAAAATATGGCAATGATACTCTTCTTGTTGGTCAAGGAGGCCATGGTGGGGACAAAGTGGAGGAAAATATGGCAATGATACCCTTCTTGTTGGTCAAGGAGGCCATGGTGGGGACAAAGTGGAGCAAAATATGGCAATGATACCCTTCTTGTTGGTCAAGGAGGCCATGGTGGGGACAAAGTGGAGCAAAATATGGCAATGATACCCTTCTTGTTGGTCAAGGAGGCCATTGTGGGGACAAAGTGGAGGAAAATATGGCAATGATACCCTTTTGGTTGGTGGTTCTTTCCCGGAAGCTTTTTAGTGAACTAAGTCCTCAGGGGAACGTTCAGTCAAGTGTCTGCTGACAGAGTTTCACAAACCCTTCATCTTTGTCACCACGGAGATAGAGAGCTTTCAATAGAACCACTGGAGCCGTCTCCATAACATGGTGGTTACGTTATGAGTAATCTGTCTGAGACTGTCACGCCCTGAACTTAGATATCTTTGTTTTTCTATATATTTTGGTTAGGTCAGGGTGTGACTAGGGTGGGTACTCTAGTTTTTGTATGTCTATGTTGGCCTGATATGGTTCCCAATCTGAGACAGCAGTTTATCATTGTCTCTGATTGGGGATCATATTTAGGTAGCCATTTTCCTCATTTGTGTTGTGGGATCGTGTCTATGTTTAGTTGCCTGTCAGCACTATTTGTATAGCGTCACGTTTCGTTCATTGATTTTGTATTTTTTTGTAGAGAATGTACGCATACCATGCTGCGCCTTGGTCTGATCCTTATGACGAACGTGACAGAGACTTCACTATGGTCGAGTCAAATTCATTTCATATCGGGAGAAGAAGGGAGAGAGAGAATAAACAAGTCAGAGAGAGAGAGAAAAACATATGTTTTTGGTTTCACATTGGTTGTTGGAACAAAGCCATATATTTCATGGTCGTAAAAAATAACGTTTTTTAAACGTCCTGAGAACAGAAGTTAGTAAAAGTTAGCCTATGGGAACATTTACTCTGGTTAGTGTGTTATTTAGAGGTTTTTTAATAGCTTCCTTAAAAGTTTCACTGAATGCTTCAATAGAACTTAACACTGCTAGCATATTTATGATTTCATTTTCTGAAGTACAGATAGGACACATGGCCAGTCATTTCCTGAGGAATAATCATGAGAACATGTATATTTTTATTGTGACACTGCATCAGTTCGATTCAAACCTATGACTTTCTATCCCTGTCTATCCCTGGAATTAGTCCACTGCACCACCAGGATGGAGCTAGCATGCCATGGTTTTTTGCGCATACAAAGCTGTTTATTTTAGTCCATTCAAAGGCAACAAGCACTCATTAAGATCAGATGGGGCCAATTAGTTGGCGCAGCCAACACACCTGAACCCACTTCACAAAATGGAGGATAGAGAGAGTTTTGTTGATGCTGAGAACAGAATGTAGATGTTTTTAAGTAACATTCTGAGAACATTCTCTGAATGTCACTGAAGTTTTAATGTGTTTTTTCATGTTCTGAAAATGGAATTTAGAGCCTATTGATGTTAATGAGTACAACATTCCCAGAATCGCTTAAGTCACTCCATTTTAAAAATGTTCCCAGAATGTAATACAAATATGACATTAAATGGAACCACGTGGGAACTTGTGTGGAATGTTCTGTGGAAGTACTAAGATTCTCACAGAAGAACATAGTTTTTTAACATTCTCGGAACAATTTGAGAACATGAGATTAAATAGAACCATGAAAAAACCTGTAGGAAACATTATGCTGAAGTACTGAAATTCCCACATTGTTTCTTAATATTCTCTGAACTTTTTGAGAACATTGCCAATGTCAAACCAGTTGTAGAACGTTCCTAGAACATTACCAACTTTGAAATTAAATGTAACCATGTTCAAACTTTTAGGAAACGTTCTGTTGAAATTATGAAATACCAAGAAAATATACTTTTTTTGTCAAGTTCCTGAACTGTGCTATGAATGTCCCAAAGCCAAGCAACTTTCCTGCACCATTCCCAGAAAGTTGTGGGAAGGTTGAATGCAAAATAACCACAGGACAATCACGCTCTCACCAAGCTCTAAGAAACATGGTTCTCAGAACGTTATGTGCTAGCTGGGTCCAGTCCAGCCAATGTCGCCTGACCTTTAAAAATCTGCTGTCTTAGATTGCTGGTTCCGTGGGCCGGGGAGCATGAAGTGTAGCTGAGGCACCCAGCCATCCTCTAGCAGGGGTCAAAAGTAGTGCACTATATAGGGAATAGGGTACCATATGGGAGGCAGGACAGAGCGGCCAACTCAAAACATCTTGTCACGTATGCTCCCACGCTTCCCCTCTCTGGCGCTTGAGGGTGCCAGGCTGCACTTCATCTATCCCTGTGTTACAATACATATCTTGGTTCATTCATCCCTGTTTCCTGGTCAGAGTTTGCACTTGGGTTCCCCTGTGCTTTTCCGCTTAACAGTACAAAAACTCAAAGTGTCCAAGTGGTGTGTTGAATGCCGTTTTCCACTCGTCCCCCTCTCTGATGAGGAAAAGGTGGTAGGCATTCTGGAGGTGGAGTTTAGTGAAAACCGTGGCACCATGGAGGGGGGGGAGCAGAACTGATGAGTGGCAAGGGATACACAGGGGAACCCAAGAGCAGACTCAGATCAGGAAACAGGGATGAATGAACCAAGATATTTATTGTAACACAGGGAGAGATTAAGTGCAGATCCAGGGATGCTTGGATGAGTTCTAGGAAGCCAGATGTGGAGGCTGAGGTTGGAGTGAGCTGGGTTGGGACTGTTGATTATGTGGAAACTGATCATCTCCTGGTGAATACCAGAGAGTGGCTCTGCCACATAAGGTTGGTCTCAAACAGAGGTCTGGGGGAAGATGGGCCGGCGATTTGACTCAACAATATTTCCCCCATAACGGCCGAGCCTCGTCTTACTGGACGCAGGGAACAAGTGGAGACCATCTGGCCAACCTGGACACAGTATAGACAGCTCCTAGTATATGCCTCTCCTCTGGAGATAGATGGGTCCGGCCAGGCTCCATGGGTTCCGGCTTAGAACATGCCTGGGGTAGGGATACAGTCGGAGGAGAAGGGCAAGGCACTGAAGCAGATGTTAAGGTACTTGCAACCCTACCTACCCTCTTCCACCAACACTCCCAGAGACGGTTGTCAATGCGGATAGTGAGAGAAATGAGTTCATCAAGATCATCAGGCTCCTCCCTGGACACCAACCCGTCCTTGAGGGTCTCAGTGAGTGAGTTGCTCCCTGAAGAGCCTCCTCATTCCAGCCTAACTCTGCGGCGAGGGTGCGGAACTCACATGCCATTTCAGCAACACTCTGGGAACCTTAACGGAGGGACAGGAGTAGTTTAGCGGCGTCCTTTCCACAGACCGGGTGGTCGAAGACCTTCCTGCTATAATCTGCTATAGGAGAAGCAATTGGGTGACAGAATGCAGCAGCCATCATACGAAGCATTGGGGAGTACTGGCATTCCGGTTGGTATGGTGACATCGGCTCTGGGTCACCGCTGATGGAGCTGGGGTGCCTAGCCAACATGTTGGGCTTCCACGCCCTAGCTGGCTCAAGAAGTTTCCTTGTTCCGGTTGGCTCGGATGGCGCACATCCCACGTCGGGACTCAGCCGGATCGTCAGTTCTTATTCGCCCAGCCGGTCCAGGTTTATTATTAATAATTGGTGACGTCGGGGTGGATTCCGCCGCCGATGGACCCGGGGATGCGTAAGCCAGCCGGTCGGGCATCCACACCCTGGCTGGCTCGAGAGGTTTCGTTGCCTCGGGTGGCTCAAGAGGTTTCGCTGCCTCGGGTGGCTCGAGAGGTTTCGTTGCCTCGGGTGGCTCGAGAGGTCTCGTTGCCTCGGGTGGCTCGAGAGGTTTCATTGCCTCGGGTGGCTCAAGAGGTTTCGTTGCCTCGGGTGGCTCGAGAGGTTTCGTTGCCTCGGGTGGCTCGAGAGGTTTCCATCCCACGTCATACTCCGTCTGGATAGTTGGGCTCCTCGACAGGCGTCAGGCGTCTTGCCTCAGCTGGATGTTAGGCTTCCATACCTCAGCCAGCTCGCCAGGCTCCCACGCTCCTGTCGGTTCGTCAGGCTTCCACGCCCCAACCGACTTATCCAGCACCCATGTCTCGGCCGGTTCGCCCAAGTGGTATGCCGGGTGGTGCCCCAAGAGGGGGGGGTACTGTCACATCTGCTCCCGCTCTCCCCCCCCCTGGCGCTCGAGAGCACCAGGTTGCCCTGCATTACATCTCCCTCGCTGCAGCGGGATCTACAAGCATCTTGCCTCAGACGGATTGTCAGTCTTCCATGCCTCAGGGGGCTCGCCAGGTTCTCACACTCCTGCCAGATAGTTGTGCTCCCACGCCCCAACCGGCTTGCCCAGCGCCCATGTCTCGGCCGGTTTGCCCAGGTGGACGGCGGGTGGCGCCCCTGGGGGGTAGTGTCATGTCTACTCCCACTCTTCCTCCCTCTGGAGCCAGGCTGCCCTGCTTCACTCACTCCTATCATCTATTATGCACACCTGCCTTCCCTCTTCACGTGCATCAGCGATATTGGACTCACCTGGACTCACTCATCATCTGTTTATTACCTCCCCTATATTTGTCCGTTTCCTTGCTCTGTTCCCGCTGCTGCAGTAATAGTTTTTTTTGTCTGTGTTACCTGTTTGCTGATGCTGTTACTGTCTTGTTCCATGTCCGTTCTATATTAAAGGTTTTACTCCCCGTACCTGCTTCGTCTCTCCAGTGTCATCCCATGTGACACATCTAGCCTTCTGCGGTGTTAGTCTTTCTGCAGGCCTGTCTGCTGTCCTCTCTACCGCCGGCCCATGCATCATCACAAGACAGAGAGCTTGGCCCGGCGTTGTCGTCATAGCGATAGCTCAGGGCACACACACTTGAGCGCATAAACATACCATCACCAGACAGCCTTATATCTGGAGCTTTAGTTGGTAGAGCGGTGGACCCCTCCATCTATAGCCCTCCTGCTGCTTACCCCTCTGATAGAAAGAGGAAGAAATGAGAGAAGAAGAGAAATCTTCTGCTGGCTACTGCCCCTCGACTTGATTTTCATCATTGTTACAGGCTGTTACAAAGGAGCCTCATCACCCAGAGGTCAGGGGTTAACCGCGCTATGAGGGAGGAAATGAGAAATGAGAAAGTCGGGAGGGAGGGAGATGTGAGGAGGGAGAGGGAATGGCTCGTCTGACCAACAACAAGAGGTGCGCAAACATTTCTTTTATTTTCAGCCGATTTCAGATTGATACCTCGGAGGGTATAACGAGGGTACTTTTGGTACTTTTGATAGAAGTGTGTGTGCATGTGTGTGTGGGTGTGAGTGTGTGTGTGTGTGTGCATGACACATACTCATGCATGTACAGAGAACAAGAGGTGTGTTCTCTTCTCCCGTTATTGACACCTGCCGTGATATTTCTGGAGAAGCGTCCTAACATGCCAATCACACCGAGCAGCGACTCAATTTAATGAAATATACTTGCTGTCTGTCATCCTTTCAGAAAGCAGACACGTTTTCATTACGCCCGCACAAAACATGACATTTGACACCCATCTCAGTCACCCAGACACAAATAATATCCAGTCCTCAAAACAGCCCCCATCTGCCTGTCTGTCTATCTCTCTCTCTCCTTTCTGTATCAAACCATTTTTACTCTCATTCTCTCCCCCCTACTCTCTTTACTTCTCCCCCCCACATCCTCCATATCTCTTTCTCTCTCTGCCTACAGTCCCCTCTCTCATCCTCCCAGCCTCCTCCCTCTCTCACTCCATGTCTAACGCTCCCTCCCTCTACAGGTACACGATTCCTTCTGCATTATGGTCAATTTCACACTGAGAGTCCCTGGGTGGAGTGAGGACACAGGGGAGGACACCGGCTCCCCTCCTAAAAGCCTCTGGAGGAGAGATGAGGCTCTGCTGCATCTGAACCACGGCCAAAAACAGAATACGGAATCAGGACCTCTCGCTGTCCCTCCATTTCTCTCTCCCTCTATCTCTATTTCTCTGTCTGCCAGCCAGCTACAGTACAAAGAGAGCTCTCTTCTGGACTGGGCATACGGCTCAGTAGACACAGACTAGAGAGAGAGAGAGAGAGAGAGAGAGAGAGAGAGAGAGAGAGAGAGAGAGAGAGAGAGAGAGAGAGAGAGAGAGAGAGAGAGACAGAGAGAGAGAGAGAGAGAGAGAGAGAGAGAGAGAGAGAGAGAGAGAGAGAGAGAGAGAGAGAGAGGTGGTGGCACAATGCGATTAAAGGGATTGAATGAGATCCACTGTTCAACGCTCTCTGATGTTGGGCCTAATCTGGGCCTGCAGTGTCACAAAGAGGAGTCCTATGGTCCGCTGGTTCAGGAAGTTAATGACACACATTATACTGGTAGATGTGTTTCCCCACAACACCACTCCACCACAGCAGAGCCATGAAGCATCACTTATTTTCCACTTCTCTGTACGTCTATAAAAACAACACAACAAATAATAATCGGTCAGTGCAAACAGCAAACCTGTATTTCCATGAACTTCACAACACATAATTATGTACAATGTTAACACTGTGTGAAATAGCTTGCCTGTCAAATTGAATGCTGGGCACAACAACCTTGCATAACTGCCTACGCATTCACATTCATTATGCAATCATAACAACGTGGGACAGCCACAACACATCGCACCGTGGACTTATTCTATTGTATTCATCTGTCCTTTAACTAGGTGAGTCCCATTGAGACAGGAACACCTATGTGAGAATGCTATTCATTGACTACAGCTCAGCGTTCAACACCACAGTGCCCTCAAAGCTCATCAATAAGCTAAGGACCCTGGGACTAAACACCTCCCTCTGCAACTGGATTCTGGACTTCCTGACGGGCCGCCCCCAGGTGGTGAGGGTAGGTAACAACACATCTGCCACGCTGATCCTCAACACAGGGGCCCCTCAGGGGTGCGTGCTCAGTCTTCTCTTGTACTCCCTGTTCACTCATGGCTGCACGGCCAAGCACGACCCCAACACCATCATTAAATTTGCTGATGACACAACAGAGGTAGGCCTGATCACCGACAACGACAAGACAGCCTATAGGGAGGTGGTCAGAGACCTGGCCGTGTGGTGCCAGGACAACAACCTCTCCCGCAACGTGATCTCTCTCCGCAAGAAGATGATTGTGGACTACAGGAAAAAGAGGACCGAGCACGCCCCCATTCTCATCGACTGGGCTGCAGTGGTGCAGGTTGATAGCTTCAAGTTCCTTGGTGTCCACACCACCAACAAACTAACATGGTCCAAACACACCAAGACAGTCGTGAAGAGGGCAGGACAAAACCTTTTCCCCCTCATGAGACTTTAATAACTCTACCTACATGTACATACTACCTCAACTAACTGGTGCCCCCGCACATTGACTCTGTACCGGTACCCCCCCTGAATATAGTCTCTCTATTGTTATTTCCCTGCTGCTCTTTAATTACTTGTTCTTTTTATCTCTTATTCATATCTGTTTTTTTGGAAATTGCTTTGTTTTTTAGGGGCTCGTAAGTACGGATTTCACTGTTGTATTCGGCGCATGTGACTAATAACATTTAATTTGAATCTCTATTTCAAGGGACTTGGCTGCCAAGTGAGTCCCATTGAGACAGGAATCTGTTTTTGAAGGGACTTGACTGCCGACGTGGACTTGACTTGAACTTGAGACAGTTATTTCCCTCCACAGTGTTGTCTGTACAGTTGCAGCCCCATGCAGAGAGCTCGGTGATGGGAGTGCAATGTGCAGTCTGTCTGAGCACTGATCCATGGCAACCCTTCGTCCCGTTCGCCGCGCATGACAGAGCGCAGGATTGCACGCTAACGCCGCCCACCGCCATTCCCTCTACGCTTCCGTCCCTCCACCACAAACACTGGCCAGCTGACTCTATCAAACACTGGCCAGCTGACTCTATCAAACACTGGCCAGCTGACTCTATCAAACACTGGCCAGCTGACTCTATCAAACACTGGCCAGCTGACTCTATCAAACACTGGCCAGCTGACTCTATCAAACACTGGCCAGCTGACTCTATCAAACACTGGCCAGCTGACTCTATCAAACACTGGCCAGCTGACTCTATCAAACACTGGCCAGCTGACTCTATCAAACACTGGCCAGCTGACTCTATCAAACACTGGCCAGCTGACTCTATCAAACACTGGCCAGCTGACTCTATCAAACACTGGCCAGCTGACTCTATCAAACACTGGCCAGCTGACTCTATCAAACACTGGCCAGCTGACTATATCAAACACTGGCCAGCTGACTCTATCAAACACTGGCCAGCTGACTATATCAAACACTGGCCAACTGACTATATCAAACACTGGCCAGCTTCTCTATCTTTCATTTTCTCCCTCTAGTATCATCCCTCTCCTTCCAGCATCATCCCTGTTCATTATCCTCTCCTCCATCTCCCTCCAGTATCATCCCTCTGCCTCCAGTATCATCCCTCTCCCTCCAATATCATCCCTGTTCATTATCCTCTCCTCCCTCTCCCTCTAGTATCATCCCTCTCCCTCCAGTATCATCCCTGTTCATTATCCTCTCCTCCATCTCCCTCCAGTATCATCCCTCTGCCTCCAGTATCATCCCTCTCCCTCCAATATCATCCCTGTTCATTATCCTCTCCTCCACCTCCAGTATCATCCCTCTGCCTCCAGTATCATCCCTCTCCCTCCAATATCATCCCTGTTCATTATCCTCTCCTCCACCTCCCTCCAGTATCATCCCTCTGCCTCCAGTATCATCCCTCTCCCTCCAATATCATCCCTGTTCATCATCCTCTCCTCCATCTCCCTCCAGTATCATTCTTCTGCCTCCAGTATCATCCCTCTCCCTACAGTATCATTCATCCTTGTCCATCAACATCTCATCCAAATCCCTCTGCCCAAGTATCATCACTCTCCCTCCAATATCATCCCTGTTCATCATCCTCTCCTCCATCTCCCTCCAGTATCATCCCTTTCTCTCCAATATCATCCCTGTTCATCATCCTATCCCTCCAGTATCATCCTATCTGTCCAGTATCATCCTTCTCCCTCCAGTATCAAATTCATCCTCCTCTCCTCCCTCTCCCTCCAGTATCATCCCTGTTCATCATCCCTCTCCCTCCAGCTTATCCCTATTCATCATCCTCACTCCCCACCCTCCAGTATCATCCCTGTTCATCATCCTCTCCCTCCAGTATCATCCCTGTTCATCAGCTCCCTCCAGTATCATCCCTATTCACCATCCTCTCCTCCCTCACCCTCCAGTATCATCCCTATTCATCATCCCTCCTCCCTCTCCCTAAATTATCATCCCTATTCACCATCCTCTCCTCCCTCACCCTCCAGTATCATCCCTGTTCCAGCTCTCCCTCCAGTATCATCCCTGTTCATCATCCACTCCCTCCAGTATCATCCCTATTCATCATCCACTCCTCCCTCTCCCTCCATTATCATCCCTATTCACCATCCTCTCCTCCCTCACCCTCCAGTATCATCCCTGTTCATCATCCTCACCCTCCAGTATCATCCCTGTTCATCATCCCACTCCCTCCAGTATTATCCCTATTCATCATCCTCTCCTCCCCACCCTCCAGTATCATCCCTGTTCATCATCCTCTCCCTCCAGTATCATCCCTGTTCATCATCCTCTCCCTCCAGTATCATCCCTATTCATCATCCTCTCCTCCCTCTCCCTCCATTATCATCCCTATTCACCATCCTCTCCTCCCTCACCCTCCAGTATTATCCCTGTTCATCATCCTCTCCCTCCAGTATCATCCCTGTTCATCATCCTCTCCCTCCAGTATCATCCCTATTCATCATCCTCTCCTCCCTCTCCCTCCATTATCATCCCTATTCACCATCCTCTCCTCCCTCACCCTCCAGTATCATCCCTGTTCATCATCCTCTCCCTCCAGTATCATCCCTGTTCATCATCCTCCCTCCAGTATCATCCCTATTCATCATCCTCTCCTCCCTCTCCCTCCATTATCATCCCTATTCACCATCCTCTCTTCACCCTCCAGTATCATCCCTGTTCATCATCCTCTCCCTCCAGTATCATCCCTGTTCATTATCCTCTCCTCCACCTCCCTCCAGTATCATCCCTCTGCCTCCAGTATCATCCCTCTCCCTCCAATATCATCCCTGTTCATCATCCTCTCCTCCATCTCCCTCCAGTATCATTCTTCTGCCTCCAGTATCATCCCTCTCCCTACAGTATCATTCATCCTTGTCCATCAACATCTCATCCATCTCCCTCCCGTATCATCCCTCTGCCTCAAGTATCATCACTCTCCCTCCAATATCATCCCTGTTCATCATCCTCTCCTCCATCTCCCTCCAGTATCATCCCTTTCTCTCCAATATCATCCCTGTTCATCATCCTATCCCTCCAGTATCATCCTATCTGTCCAGTATCATCCTTCTCCCTCCAGTATCATACCTATTCATCCTCCTCTCCTCCCTCTCCCTCCAGTATCATCCCTGTTCATCATCCCTCTCCCTCCAGTATTATCCCTATTCATCATCCTCTCCTCCCTCACCCTCCAGTATCATCCCTGTTCATCATCCTCTCCCTCCAGTATCATCCCTGTTCATCATCCTCTCCCTCCAGTATCATCCCTATTCACCATCCTCTCCTCCCTCACCCTCCAGTATCATCCCTATTCATCATCCTCTCCTCCCTCTCCCTAAATTATCATCCCTATTCACCATCCTCTCCTCCCTCACCCTCCAGTATCATCCCTGTTCATCATGCTCTCCCTCCAGTATCATCCCTGTTCATCATCCTCTCCCTCCAGTATCATCCCTATTCATCATCCTCTCCTCCCTCTCCCTCCATTATCATCCCTATTCACCATCCTCTCCTCCCTCACCCTCCAGTATCATCCCTGTTCATCATCCTCACCCTCCAGTATCATCCCTGTTCATCATCCCTCTCCCTCCAGTATTATCCCTATTCATCATCCTCTCCTCCCTCACCCTCCAGTATCATCCCTGTTCATCATCCTCTCCCTCCAGTATCATCCCTGTTCATCATCCTCTCCCTCCAGTATCATCCCTATTCATCATCCTCTCCTCCCTCTCCCTCCATTATCATCCCTATTCACCATCCTCTCCTCCCTCACCCTCCAGTATTATCCCTGTTCATCATCCTCTCCCTCCAGTATCATCCCTGTTCATCATCCTCTCCCTCCAGTATCATCCCTATTCATCATCCTCTCCTCCCTCTCCCTCCATTATCATCCCTATTCACCATCCTCTCCTCCCTCACCCTCCAGTATCATCCCTGTTCATCATCCTCTCCCTCCAGTATCATCCCTGTTCATCATCCTCTCCCTCCAGTATCATCCCTATTCATCATCCTCTCCTCCCTCTCCCTCCATTATCATCCCTATTCACCATCCTCTCCTCCTTCACCCTCCAGTATCATCCCTGTTCATCATCCTCTCCCTCCAGTATCATCCCTGTTCATCATCCTCTCCCTCCAGTATCATCCCTGTTCATCATCCTCTCCCTCCATGTTTCATCCCTATTCATCATCTTCTCAGAGCGTGTGTTTGGAAGGAGTCCAGTCAGAACAGGGGTCCTTCAAAGCTTCAAAGGTCCCTGCCGCTGCTACTGTCAGAGGATTGTACACACACTGCTGACTGGGCAGATATACTTTAGAGGACAGAAGGGATGAAACCATACAGAGTCAATGGACAGATCCTCAGGTCTGAGCTGTTTATGCTTAGTGTAGTGAGGAGAGGAGGGCAGGAGCTTGACCTACTATGGTTGGTGATGGGGTTGTACACACACACACACACACACACACACACACACACACACACACACACACACACACACACACACACACACACACACACACACACACACACACACACACACACACACACACACACACACACACACACACACACACACACACACACACACACACACTGATGTCTAGAGCGATTAGTAGTATACATCCAGCCTGCAGCTGGAGCCTGTTGATATAGCAGGATGTTCAGGTCTATACATGGTGTCTGGTTCCAGGGGCTTACAGAGCTTATAAGGAGAAAAACATCCCACTCTTATCAATAAACACACCATTCATTCTAGTCTCTCCTGGGGACCTAAAGGAGCTATGCTCATATCTGTGACTCTAATCACTTAGCGAGGGTGCTTGGGTAAAAAGCATGAAAAACAGGGGTTCTGAATGAGGTTTCCATCTGCAGTTTGGATGCACATTATGCATTCCACAGTCTGTGTGTGGCTATGTGAGAGAGAACAGGTATGTAGAGTGAAATAGCTGTCACCTACTAGATTTAACTCCCTTTATATAGAGCCCTTGGGAGTGTTCTAAAACAGAGAGAATGATTAGCATTGAAGAGGGAACAACACACACAGGGAGAGAGAGAGAGAGAGCTGACGACACTCGCCAGGGCCTGACAGTGATGTCATCTCTTCGAGACATGCCATCAGTCTCTCAGCAGATCAATGTGGTTTATGGGAGGCAAAATAGTGAGACTTTTGGAGTGTGTGTGTGTGTGTGTGTGTGTGTGTGTGTGTGTGTGTGTGTGTGTGTGTGTGTGTGTGTGTGTGTGTGTGTGTGTGTGTGTGTGTGTGTGTGTGTGTGTGTGTGTGTGTGTGTGTGTGTGTGTGTCTCCACAAGTTTATTGTCTATCTGAGGAGAGATATTAAATATTTGTCTTTGTGTTCTATAAAGTCAAAGAAGATGAATACCTGGCTGTGTTGTGTTGGCTTGTCTGCCTCACAGACAGGAGAGGCAGTCGCTACCTGGTTGTGTTCTGTTGGCTTGTCTGCCTCACAGACAGGAGGCAGTCTCTACCTGGTTGTGTTGTGTTGGCTTGTCTGCCGCACAGACAGGAGGCAGTCTCTACCTGGCTGTGTTGTGTTGGCTTGTCTGCCTCACAGACAGAAGAGGTGGTCTCTACCTGGTTGTGTTGTGTTGGCTTGTCTGCCTCACAGACAGGAGGCAGTCGCTACCTGGTTGTGTTGTGTTGGCTTGTCTGCCTCACAGACAGGAGGCAGTCTCTACCTGGCTGTGTTGTGTTGGCTTGTCTGCCTCACAGACAGAAGAGGTGGTCTCTACCTGGCTGTGTTGTGTTGGCTTGTCTGCCGCACAGACAGGAGGCAGTCTCTACCTGGCTGTGTTGTGTTGGCTTGTCTGCCTCACAGACAGAAGAGGTGGTCTCTACCTGGTTGTGTTGTGTTGGCTTGTCTGCCTCACAGACAGGAGGCAGTCGCTACCTGGTTGTGTTGTGTTGGCTTGTCTGCCTCACAGACAGGAGGCAGTCTCTACCTGGCTGTGTTGTGTTGGCTTGTCTGCCTCACAGACAGAAGAGGCAGTCTCTACCTGGCTGTGTTGTGTTGGCTTGTCTGCCTCACAGACAGGAGAGGCAGTCTCTACCTGGCTGTGTTGTGTTGGCTTGTCTGCCTCACAGACAGAAGAGGTGGTCTCTACCTGGTTGTGTTGTGTTGGCTTGTCTGCCTCATAGACAGAAGAGGCAGTGTCTACCTGGTTGTGTTGTGTTGGCTTGTCTGCCTCACAGACAGGAGAGGCAGTCTCTACCTGGTTGTGTTGTGTTGGCTTGTCTGCCTCACAGACAGGAGAGGCAGTCTCTACCTGGTTGTGTTGTGTTGGCTTGTCTGCCTCACAGACAGGAGAGGCAGTCTCTACCTGGTTGTGTTGTGTTGGCTTGTCTGCCTCACAGACAGGAGAGGCAGTCTCTACCCGGCTGTGTTGTGTTGGCTTGTCTGCCTCACAGACAGGAGAGGCAGTCTCTACCCGGCTGTGTTGTGTTGGCTTGTCTGCATCACAGACAGGAGAGGCAGTCTCTACCTGGTTGTGTTGTGTTGGCTTGTCTGCATCACAGACAGGAGAGGCAGTCGCTACCTGGTTGTGTTGTGTTGGCTTGTCTGCATCACAGACAGGAGAGGCAGTCTCTACCCGGCTGTGTTGTGTTGGCTTGTCTGCATCACAGACAGGAGAGGCAGTCTCTACCTGGTTGTGTTGTGTTGGCTTGTCTGCATCACAGACAGGAGAGGCAGTCTCTACCTGGTTGTGTTGTGTTGGCTTGTCTGCATCACAGACAGGAGAGGCAGTCTCTACCCGGCTGTGTTGTGTTGGCTTGTCTGCATCACAGACAGGAGAGGCAGTCTCTACCTGGTTGTGTTGTGTTGGCTTGTCTGCCTCACAGACAGGAGAGGCAGTCTCTACCTGGCTGTGTTGTGTTGGCTTGTCTGCCTCACAGACAGGAGAGGCAGTCTCTACCTGGTTGTGTTGTGTTGGCTTGTCTGCCTCACAGACAGGAGAGGCAGTCTCTACCTGGTTGTGTTGTGTTGGCTTGTCTGCCTCACAGACAGGAGAGGCAGTCTCTACCTGGTTGTGTTGTGTTGGCTTGTCTGCATCACAGACAGGAGAGGCAGTCTCTACCTGGCTGTGTTGTGTTGGCTTGTCTGCCTCACAGACAGGAGGCAGTTTCTACCTGGCTGTGTTGTGTTGGCTTGTCTGCCTCACAGACAGGAGAGGCAGTCTCTACCTGGTTGTGTTGTGTTGGCTTGTCTGCCTCACAGACAGGAGGCAGTCTCTACCTGGTTGTGTTGTGTTGGCTTGTCTGCCTCACAGACAGGAGAGGCAGTCTCTACCTGGTTGTGTTGTGTTGGCTTGTCTGCCTCACAGACAGGAGAGGCAGTCTCTACCTGGTTGTGTTGTGTTGGCTTGTCTGCCTCACAGACAGGAGAGGCAGTCTCTACCTGGTTGTGTTGTGTTGGCTTGTCTGCCTCACAGACAGGAGAGGCAGTCTCTACCTGGCTGTGTTGTGTTGGCTTGTCTGCCTCACAGACAGGAGAGGCAGTCTCTACCTGGTTGTGTTGTGTTGGCTTGTCTGCCTCACAGACAGGAGAGGCAGTCTCTACCTGGTTGTGTTGTGTTGGCTTGTCTGCCTCACAGACAGGAGAGGCAGTCTCTACCTGGCTGTGTTGTGTTGGCTTGTCTGCCTCACAGACAGGAGAGGCAGTCTCTACCTGGTTGTGTTGTGTTGGCTTGTCTGCCTCACAGACAGAAGAGGCAGTCTCTACCTGGTTGTGTTGTGTTGGCTTGTCTGCCTCACAGACAGGAGAGGCAGCCTTGATACTGTGCTGTTCTCCATAATTCATGTTTATGTATGATCCCATCTGTCAGAATCAATGGGGGAACAACAGATCTGTGTGGGGTAGAGAACACAATCAAATTAAACTAAATGACACTCGCTGATTTCAGGGGAAACCGGGTGGAAATTGAGACATCCAAAAACGGCGCCGGAAGACAGCGAGAAAACGAGTGGGACAACGGCTGGGTGAAGAGATACTGGGTGAAGAGATACTGGGTGAAGAGATACTGGGTGAAGAGACACTGGGTGAAGAGACACTGGGTGAAGAGACACTGGGTGAAGAGATACTGGGTGAAGAGATACTGGGTGAAGAGATACTGGGTGAAGAGATACTGGGTGAAGAGATACTGGGTGAAGAGATACTGGGTGAAGAGACACTGGGTGAAGAGACACTGGGTGAAGAGACACTGGGTGAAGAGATACTGGGTGAAGAGATACTGGGTGAAGAGATACTGGGTGAAGAGATACTGGGTGAAGAGATACTGGGTGAAGAGATACTGGGTGAAGAGATACTGGGTGAAGAGATACTGGGTGAAGAGATACTGGGTGAAGAGATACTGGGTGAAGAGACACTGGGTGAAGAGATACTGGGTGAAGAGACACTGGGTGAAGAGATACTGGGTGAAGAGATACTGGGTGAAGAGATACTGGGTGAAGAGATACTGGGTGAAGAGATACTGGGTGAAGAGATACTGGGTGAAGAGACACTGGGTGAAGAGATACTGGGTGAAGAGACACTGGGTGAAGAGACACTGGGTGAAGAGACACTGGGTGAAGAGATACTGGGTGAAGAGATACTGGGTGAAGAGACACTGGGTGAAGAGACACTGGGTGAAGAGATACTGGGTGAAGAGACACTGGGTGAAGAGATACTGGGTGAAGAGATACTGGGTGAAGAGATACTGGGTGAAGAGATACTGGGTGAAGAGATACTGGGTGAAGAGATACTGGGTGAAGAGACACTGGGTGAAGAGATACTGGGTGAAGAGACACTGGGTGAAGAGACACTGGGTGAAGAGACACTGGGTGAAGAGATACTGGGTGAAGAGATACTGGGTGAAGAGACACTGGGTGAAGAGATACTGGGTGAAGAGATACTGGGTGAAGAGATACTGGGTGAAGAGATACTGGGTGAAGAGATACTGGGTGAAGAGATACTGGGTGAAGAGATACTGGGTGAAGAGATACTGGGTGAAGAGACACTGGGTGAAGAGATACTGGGTGAAGAGACACTGGGTGAAGAGATACTGGGTGAAGAGATACTGGGTGAAGAGATACTGGGTGAAGAGATACTGGGTGAAGAGATACTGGGTGAAGAGATACTGGGTGAAGAGACACTGGGTGAAGAGATACTGGGTGAAGAGATACTGGGTGAAGAGATACTGGGTGAAGAGACACTGGGTGAAGAGACACTGGGTGAAGAGATACTGGGTGAAGAGATACTGGGTGAAGAGATACTGGGTGAAGAGATACTGGGTGAAGAGATACTGGGTGAAGAGACACTGGGTGAAGAGACACTGGGTGAAGAGACACTGGGTGAAGAGATACTGGGTGAAGAGATACTGGGTGAAGAGATACTGGGTGAAGAGATACTGGGTGAAGAGATACTGGGTGAAGAGATACTGGGTGAAGAGATACTGGGTGAAGAGATACTGGGTGAAGAGATACTGGGTGAAGAGACACTGGGTGAAGAGATACTGGGTGAAGAGATACTGGGTGAAGAGATACTGGGTGAAGAGATACTGGGTGAAGAGATACTGGGTGAAGAGATACTGGGTGAAGAGATACTGGGTGAAGAGATACTGGGTGAAGAGACACTGGGTGAAGAGATACTGGGTGAAGAGACACTGGGTGAAGAGATACTGGGTGAAGAGACACTGGGTGAAGAGATACTGGGTGAAGAGATACTGGGTGAAGAGATACTGGGTGAAGAGATACTGGGTGAAGAGACACTGGGTGAAGAGATACTGGGTGAAGAGATACTGGGTGAAGAGATACTGGGTGAAGAGACACTGGGTGAAGAGATACTGGGTGAAGAGATACTGGGTGAAGAGACACTGGGTGAAGAGATACTGGGTGAAGAGATACTGGGTGAAGAGATACTGGGTGAAGAGATACTGGGTGAAGAGACACTGGGTGAAGAGATACTGGGTGAAGAGATACTGGGTGAAGAGATACTGGGTGAAGAGACACTGGGTGAAGAGATACTGGGTGAAGAGATACTGGGTGAAGAGACACTGGGTGAAGAGATACTGGGTGAAGAGATACTGGGTGAAGAGATACTGGGTGAAGAGACACTGGGTGAAGAGATACTGGGTGAAGAGATACTGGGTGAAGAGATACTGGGTGAAGAGATACTGGGTGAAGAGACACTGGGTGAAGAGATACTGGGTGAAGAGACATCGGCTGGGTGAAGAGATACTGGGTGAAGAGACACTGGGTGAAGAGATACTGGGTGAAGAGATACTGGGTGAAGAGACACTGGGTGAAGAGATACTGGGTGAAGAGACATCGGCTGGGTGAAGAGATACTGGGTGAAGAGATACTGGGTGAAGAGACACTGGGTGAAGAGACACTGGGTGAAGAGACACTGGGTGAAGAGATACTGGGTGAAGAGACACTGGGTGAAGAGACACTGGGTGAAGAGACACTGGGTGAAGAGACACTGGGTGAAGAGATACTGGGTGAAGAGATACTGGGTGAAGAGACACTGGGTGAAGAGACACTGGGTGAAGAGACACTGGGTGAAGAGATACTGGGTGAAGAGATACTGGGTGAAGAGACACTGGGTGAAGAGACACTGGGTGAAGAGATACTGGGTGAAGAGATTCTGGGTGAAGAGATACTGGGTGAAGAGACATCGGCTGGGTGAAGAGACACTGGGTGAAGAGACACTGGGTGAAGAGACACTGGGTGAAGAGATACTGGGTGAAGAGACACTGGGTGAAGAGACACTGGGTGAAGAGATACTGGGTGAAGAGATACTGGGTGAAGAGATACTGGGTGAAGAGACATCGGCTGGGTGAAGAGACACTGGGTGAAGAGACATCGGCTGGGTGAAGAGACATCGGCTGGGTGAAGAGATACTGGGTGAAGAGACATCGGCTGGGTGAAGAGATACTGGGTGAAGAGACACTGAGTGAAGAGATAC
Source organism: Oncorhynchus keta (assembly GCF_023373465.1). Classification (NCBI taxonomy): domain Eukaryota; kingdom Metazoa; phylum Chordata; class Actinopteri; order Salmoniformes; family Salmonidae; genus Oncorhynchus; species Oncorhynchus keta. The sequence continues at coordinate 146,433 of NW_026290978.1, forward strand.
TGGGTGAAGAGATACTGGGTGAAGAGACATCGGCTGGGTGAAGAGACACTGGGTGAAGAGACACTGGGTGAAGAGATACTGGGTGAAGAGACACTGGGTGAAGAGACACTGGGTGAAGAGATACTGGGTGAAGAGACACTGGGTGAAGAGGCACTGGGTGAAGAGACACTGGGTGAAGAGGCACTGGGTGAAGAGACATCGGCTGGGTGAAGAGATACTGGGTGAAGAGATACTGGGTGAAGAGACACTGGGTGAAGAGACACTGGGTGAAGAGGCATCGGCTGGGTGAAGAGATACTGGGTGAAGAGACACTGGGTGAAGAGACACTGGGTGAAGAGGCACTGGGTGAAGAGGCACTGGGTGAAGAGACATCGGCTGGGTGAAGAGATACTGGGTGAAGAGACACTGGGTGAAGAGACACTGGGTGAAGAGACATTGGGTGAAGAGACAGTGGGTGAAGAGACACTGGGTGAAGAGACATCGGCTGGGTGAAGAGACACTGGGTGAAGAGGCATCGGCTGGGTAAAGAGATACTGGGTGAAGAGACATCGGCTGGGTGAAGAGATACTGGGTGAAGAGACATTGGCTGGGTGAAGAGACACTGGGTGAAGAGACACTGGGTGAAGAGACATCGGCTGGGTGAAGAGATACTGGGTGAAGAGACATCGGCTGGGTGAAGAGATACTGGGTGAAGAGACATCGGCTGGGTGAAGAGACACTGGGTGAAGAGATACTGGGTGAAGAGACATCGGCTGGGTGAAGAGACACTGGGTGAAGAGATACTGGGTGAAGAGACATCGGCTGGGTGAAGAGACACTGGGTGAAGAGACATCGGCTGGGTGAAGAGACATCGGCTGGGTGAAGAGACATCGGCTGGGTGAAGAGACATCGGCTGGGTGAAGAGACACTTGGTTAATCCAAGAATAATGTGTTGTGATGGATTCTGACCTTTTGTGGGTTAGTATCATATATAGAGATTTAATTAGTGTGTGTCAGGCTGCACCTTGAATGGCACCCATTTCCCTACATAGTGCACTATGGGGCCCTGGTCAAAAGTAGTGCACTACATAGGGATTAAGGTGCCATTTGGAACACGACTGTGTTTTAATGAAGCCAGATCCGGAGGATGTGGAGGGGACTGAATCACCAGACGACGCTGATTAAACTCCAATCACCGCTCAACTCATAAAGAAGGCAGCCCGGAACAGGACACAATATACAAAGGTTGATCAAATTAAGAGACTGGAAGGAAGAAGAGCCATTATCAAAAAGAAGAACATCAAACATGAACTTAGTCCAGATGAGTGTTGCCTTCCGAGCTGCTTTCAAGTGGGGGGAGATGGAGGGACTGGCAACGGAGTAGAATAACCTAATTCATTGGAAATAATTCAGAATGTGAAGTCGGCGTGGATGACAAATGTAGAAGAATAGCCGATCGCATGCTCCTTAACGACATGTCATTTATGATCATTAGGAAGTGGGGAGTGAGGGCGAGGAGGACCGCAGCCATGTGATCATTAGGAAGTGGGGAGTGAGGGCGAGGAGGACCGCAGCCATGTGATCATTAGGAAGTGGGGAGTGAGGGCGAGGAGGACAGCAGCCATGTGATCATTAGGAAGTGGGGAGTGAGGGCAAGGAGGACCGCAGCCATGTGATCATTAGGAAGTGGGGAGTGAGGGCAAGGAGGACCGCAGCCATGTGATCATTAGGAAGTGGGGAGTGAGGGTGAGGAGGACCGCAGCCATGTGATCATTAGGAAGTGGGGAGTGAGGGCGAGGAGGTCCGCAGCCATGTGATCATTAGGAAGTGGGGAGTGAGGGCGAGGAGGACCGCAGCCATGTGATCATTAGGAAGTGGGGAGTGAGGGCGAGGAGGACAGCAGCCATGTGATCATTAGGAAGTGGGGATTGAGGGCGAGGAGGACCGCAGCCATGTGATCATTAGGAAGTGGGGAGTGAGGGCGAGGAGGACAGCAGCCATGTGATCATTAGGAAGTGGGGAGTGAGGGCGAGGAGGACCGCAGCCATGTGATCATTAGGAAGTGGGGAGTGAGGGCGAGGAGGACAGCAGCCATGTGATCATTAGGAAGTGGGGAGTGAGGGCGAGGAGGACAGCAGCCATGTGATCATTAGGAAGTGGGGAGTGAGGGCGAGGAGGACCGCAGCCATGTGATCATTAGGAAGTGGGGAGTGAGGGCGAGGAGGACCGCAGCCATGTGATCATTAGGAAGTGGGGAGTGAGGGCGAGGAGGACAGCAGCCATGTGATCATTAGGAAGTGGGGAGTGAGGGCGAGGAGGACCGCAGCCATGTGATCATTAGGAAGTGGGGAGTGAGGGCGAGGAGGACCGCAGCCATGTGATCATTAGGAAGTGGGGAGTGAGGGCGAGGAGGACAGCAGCCATGTGATCATTAGGAAGTGGGGAGTGAGGGCGAGGAGGACAGCAGCCATGTGATCATTAGGAAGTGGGGAGTGAGGGCGAGGAGGACAGCAGCCATGTGATCATTAGGAAGTGGGGAGTGAGGGCGAGGAGGACCGCAGCCATGTGATCATTAGGAAGTGGGGAGTGAGGGCGAGGAGGACAGCAGCCATGTGATCATTAGGAAGTGGGGAGTGAGGGCGAGGAGGACAGCAGCCATGTGATCATTAGGAAGTGGGGAGTGAGGGCGAGGAGGACCGCAGCCATGTGATCATTAGGAAGTGGGGAGTGAGGGCGAGGAGGACCGCAGCCATGTGATCATTAGGAAGTGGGGAGTGAGGGCGAGGAGGACCGCAGCCATGTGATCATTAGGAAGTGGGGAGTGAGGGCGAGGAGGACCGCAGCCATATGACAGGGGTGAACTTGCCTCTGCTCTCTGTGAGCAGCATAGAGTGGTGAGAAAACCACTCAACTAGCCATGTTTAGAGCAGAACAAGCGAGAGAGAAAGAGGGAGAGAAGAGAAAGGAGAGAATTTCCTGCGTCTTGTTTTTTCTCTCTTATTCCTGCTGACACGGTGAACGTGTCCATGAAGGAGCAGGCGTTTTTTTGTATAGGTCACATGCCATTTCACAATGATCTATGGACGCGGACCCGGCCCACACTGATACTGTTGAGCATGCATTATGTGGTTCAGTGGAGCGTGGCGGTTTTGGGAAACACATCCTCCTCCTCTGTCCCTGTCCTGATGCAGCTCCTTTACCGACAAGAGGTACAGTAGTTCCCGCTGGAAACCAACAAAGGCCTGACCTCGCAAAACAACCTTTAATAGGTATTGTCACCGCTGGGCTGGACAGCCATAGGCCCACTGTTGACTCACGAGGGGGGAATAAAGCTGTGCCATAGTGACCTTTTTAAATGTCCTAAAGCCTAACATGGCTGTCGCTGTGACATTGATGTGGTAGCACGCTGTTATGGACAAATCCTAACTTGAGTTACGCACTTCTGGGTTGGGGTAATCAAGCGTTGATGTCAATGGGAGATTTGCACAAATCGTATTGATTACACCACCTACTGCTGGCACAGGGATGGAGTAAGAACTCTGCATACAGTCACATCTCCATTCATACGTTCTGATGGAGTAAGAACTCTGCATACAGTCACATCTCCATTCATACGTTCTGATGGAGTAAGAACTCTGCATACAGTCACATCTCCATTCATACGTTCTGATGGAGTAAGAACTCTGCATACAGTCACATCTCCATTCATACGTTCTGATGGAGTAAGAACTCTGCATACAGTCACATCTCCATTCATACGTTCTGATTAAGAACTCTGTCACATCTCCATTCATGTTCTGATGGAGTAAGAACTCTGCATACAGTCACATCTCCATTCATACGTTCTGATGGAGTAAGAACTCTGCATACAGTCACATCTCCATTCATACGTTCTGATGGAGTAAGAACTCTGCATACAGTCACATCTCCATTCATACGTTCTGATGGAGTAAGAACTCTGCATACAGTCACATCTCCATTCATATGTTCTGATGGAGTAAGAACTCTGCATACAGTCACATCTCCATTCATACGTTCTGATGGAGTAAGAACTCTGCATACAGTCACATCTCCATTCATACGTTCTGATGGAGTAAGAACTCTGCATACAGTCACATCTCCATTCATACGTTCTGATGGAGTAAGAACTCTGCATACAGTCACATCTCCATTCATACGTTCTGATGGAGTAAGAACTCTGCATACAGTCACATCTCCATTCATACGTTCTGATGGAGTAAGAACTCTGCATACAGTCACATCTCCATTCATACGTTCTGATGGAGTAAGAACTCTGCATACAGTCACATCTCCATTCATACGTTCTGATGGAGTAAGAACTCTGCATACAGTCACATCTCCATTCATACGTTCTGATGGAGTAAGAACTCTGCATACAGTCACATCTCCATTCATACGTTCTGATGGAGTAAGAACTCTGCATACAGTCACATCTCCATTCATACGTTCTGATGGAGTAAGAACTCTGCATACAGTCACATCTCCATTCATACGTTCTGATGGAGTAAGAACTCTGCATACAGTCACATCTCCATTCATACGTTCTGATGGAGTAAGAACTCTGCATACAGTCACATCTCCATTCATACGTTCTGATGGAGTAAGAACTCTGCATACAGTCACATCTCCATTCATACGTTCTGATGGAGTAAGAACTCTGCATACAGTCACATCTCCATTCATACGTTCTGATGGAGTAAGAACTCTGCATACAGTCACATCTCCATTCATACGTTCTGATGGAGTAAGAACTCTGCATACAGTCACATCTCCATTCATACGTTCTGATGGAGTAAGAACTCTGCATACAGTCACATCTCCATTCATACGTTCTGATGGAGTAACAACTCTGCATACAGTCACATCTCCATTCATACGTTCTGATGGAGTAAGAACTCTGCATACAGTCACATCTCCATTCATACGTTCTGATGGAGTAAGAACTCTGCATACAGTCACATCTCCATTCATACGTTCTGATGGAGTAAGAACTCTGCATACAGTCACATCTCCATTCATACGTTCTGATGGAGTAAGAACTCTGCATACAGTCACATCTCCATTCATACGTTCTGATGGAGTAAGAACTCTGCATACAGTCACATCTCCATTCATACGTTCTGATGGAGTAAGAACTCTGCATACAGTCACATCTCCATTCATACGTTCTGATCAAAAGGCGCCAAATCCAAGCAACACCATCTAGGAAAACCAATCACATCACTGAGAGTAAACTACCGCCTGCTTCAGCCAATCGACTGCAGCTCCCTGTAATCTGACATCCAATCACCTCAGAGTGTTCAACACCATCTAGGAAAACCAATCACATCACTGAGAGTAAACTACCGCCTGCTTCAGCCAATCGACTGCAGCTCCCTGTAATCTGACATCCAATCACCTCAGAGTGTTCAACACCATCTAGGAAAACCAATCACATCACTGAGAGTAAACTACCGCCTGCTTCAGCCAATCGACTGCAGCTCCCTGTAATCTGACATCCAATCACCTCAGAGTGTTCAACACCATCTAGGAAAACCAATCACATCACTGAGAGTAAACTACCGCCTGCTTCAGCCAATCGACTGCAGCTCCCTGTAATCTGACATCCAATCACCTCAGAGTGTTCAACACCATCTAGGAAAACCAATCACATCACTGAGAGTAAACTACCGCCTGCTTCAGCCAATCGACTGCAGCTCCCTGTAATCTGACATCCAATCACCTCAGAGTGTTCAACACCATCTAGGAAAACCAATCACATCACTGAGAGTAAACTACCGCCTGCTTCAGCCAATCGACTGCAGCTCCCTGTAATCTGACATCCAATCACCTCAGAGTGTTCAACACCATCTAGGAAAACCAATCACATCACTGAGAGTAAACTACCGCCTGCTTCAGCCAATCGACTGCAGCTCCCTGTAATCTGACATCCAATCACCTCAGAGCGTTCAACACCATCTAGGAAAACCAATCACATCACTGAGAGTAAACTACCGCCTGCTTCAGCCAATCGACTGCAGCTCCCTGTAATCTGACATCCAATCACCTCAGAGCGTTCAACACCATCTAGGAAAACCAATCACATCACTGAGAGTAAACTACCGCCTGCTTCAGCCAATCGACTGTGGCTCCCTGTAATCTGACATCCAATCACCTCAGAGCGTTCAACGTGGTTCACCTCTACCTCAGAGCTTTTCTGTAATTCCATATCTGTATCGTATCTATTCTTTCACTTATCCAACATTAAGTCCAACATTAAGTCCACCGGCAGATTTAACAGCCCACATGTATCTGGGATACCTTCTGATGTTACAGAATGCTTTTTCAGATATATATAACCTAACTTACTAAATTGTTTTTTTTTATGATAAATTGCTTATCTTTGGCTGTAATTCACTTCAGTCAATGAAGCTCTCACAAGCCAGCTAATATTATTGTCTGAAAACAAACTGCTACAACAGAGATGTTAGAGACAAGAGCATTCTATGCACTCGAGAGTGGCCCTAACGCAAAGTGGCAATCACACAAATTGGTACTACTTACAAAGACAGAGGCCATCTAATGAGCTGAGGTGAATGACCATTGTCTTTGTGTGTGTGTGTGTGTGTGTGTGTGTGTGTGTGTGTGTGTGTGTGTGTGTGTGTGTGTGTGTGTGTGTGTGTGTGTGTGTGTGTGTGTGTGTGTGTGTGTGTGTGTGTGTGTGTGTGTGTGTCTGTGTGTGTTTCTGTGTGTGTTTCTGTGTGTGTGTGTGTGGGTTTCTGTGTATTTTCGGGTGTGTTTCTGTGTGTGTTTCTGTGTGTGTGTGTGTGTGTGTGTGTGTGTGTGTGTGTGTGTGTGTGTGTGTGTGTGTGTGTGTGTGTGTGTGTGTGTGTGTGTGTGTGTGTGTGTGTGTGTGTGTGTGTGTGTGTGTGTGTGTGTGTGTGTGTGTGTGTGTGTTTGTCTGTGAGTGCATGCATATATCGTCTGCTCCTCTGTACAGCCAAGCTACTCTAATGAGCCTAGGGGCAGTTCATCCACTCTATAATTGGGAGGAAACATATGATGTGAAAAACACGACAAGAAAGATTGAAAAGAAGAGAGAACCAGAACCAGAGAGAGAGAGGGAAAGAGAGAGAGAGAGAGTAAGATAGAAAGAACGAGAGAAGGGGAGATAGAGAGGGGGGAGAGAAAGAAGAGAGAGAGAAACAGAGAGAAAGAGAGAGAAGAGAGAGAGAGAAAGAGAGAGAGACAGGGAGAGAGAGAAAAGAGAGAGAGAGAGAGAGAGAGAGAGAGAGAGAGAGAGAGGGAGAGAGAGAGAGAGAGAGTAAGATAGAAAGAACGAGAGGGGGAGAGAGAGGGGAGAGAAATAAAGAGAGAGAGAGAGTAAGAGAGAGAGAGAGAAGGGGAGATAGAGAGGGGGAGAGAGAGAAAGAGAGAGAGAGAGAGAGAGAGCAAGAGAGAAACAGAGAGAGAGAGAAAGAGAGTGATGGGGAGAGTAAGAGAGAGCAGAGAGAGAGAGAGAGAGAGACAGAGCGAGAGAAAGAGAGAGAGAGAGAAAGAGAGAGATGGGGAGAGTAAGAGAGAGCAGAGAGAGAGAGAGAGAGACAGAGCGAGATAGAGAAACAGAGAGAGAGAGAAAGAGAGAGATGGGGAGAGTAAGAGAGAGAGAGGAGAGAGAGAGAGAGAGAGAGAGAGAGAGAGAGAGAGAGAGAGAGAGAAAGGGCCTTCTCTTGATCTCTCTCTGTGGTTCTATGGTTCCTCATTAGACTTTTATATGAGCACAAACCCAAAGCTACTAGCTGTTACTAGCTGCTGTTGCTTCTCTGCCATGCAGTCTCTCTCCTCTCTGCTCTAAAGCCCAGTGTATGGAGCCTGTGACTATCTTGGCTGCTGCATTTGGAGGGAAGAGAGCGAATGATGACTTGAACTACATTTCTGGCAACATTCAAGATGTGGTGTGCTGGGGGGGGGGGGGGGGGGGCATTCCCCTTCATGCATTATTGAATAGAGAGCGAGGAATTAATTGTAGACTAACAACCAGGATTTGTGTAAAATGATCTGTGTGGTACTAGGGAGACATCTCCCCCACACATACACAACTACTGTCGCAGGTTATCCCTCTCTCTGTCTCTCTCTGTCTTGTGTCATCCCCCATCTCTCTGTCTTGTGTCATCCCCCATCTCTGTGTCTTGTATCATCCCCCATCTCTGTGTCTTGTGTCATCCCCCATCTCTCTGTCTTGTGTCATCCCCCATCTCTCTGTCTTGTGTCATCCCCCATCTCTGTGTCTTGTGTCATCCCCCATCTCTGTGTCTTGTGTCATCCCCCATCTCTCTGTCTTGTGTCATCCCCCATCTCTGTGTCTTGTGTCATCCCCCATCTCTGTGTCTTGTGTCATCCCCCATCTCTGTGTCTTGTGTCATCCCCCATCTCTCTGGCTTGTGTCATCCCCCATCTCTCTGTCTTGTGTCATCCCCCATCTCTCTGTCTTGTGTCATCCCCCATCTCTGTGTCTTGTGTCATCCCCCATCTCTCTGTCTTGTGTCATCCCCCATCTCTGTGTCTTGTGTCATCCCCCATCTCTCTGTCTTGTGTCATCCCCCATCTCTGTGTCTTGTGTCATCCCCCATCTCTGTGTCTTGTGTCATCCCCCATCTCTCTGTCTTGTGTCATCCCCCATCTCTCTGTCTTGTGTCATCCCCCATCTCTGTGTCTTGTGTCATCCCCCATCTCTCTGTCTTGTGTCATCCCCCATCTATGTGTCTTGTGTCATCCCCCATCTCTGTGTCTTGTGTCATCCCCCATCTCTCTGTCTTGTGTCATCCCCCATCTCTGTGTCTTGTGTCATCCCCCATCTCTCTGTCTTGTGTCATCCCCCATCTCTCTGTCTTGTGTCATCCCCCATCTCTGTGTCTTGTGTCATCCCCCATCTCTCTGTCTTGTGTCATCCCCCATCTCTCTGTCTTGTGTCATCCCCCATCTCTGTGTCTTGTGTCATCCCCCATCTCTGTGTCTTGTGTCATGCCCCATCTCTGTGTCTTGTGTCATCCCCCATCTCTGTGTCTTGTGTCATCCCCCATCTCTGTGTCTTGTGTCATCCCCCATCTCTGTGTCTTGTGTCATCCCCCATCTCTGTGTCTTGTGTCATCCCCCATCTCTGTGTCTTGTGTCATCCCCCATCTCTCTGTCTTGTGTCATCCCCCATCTCTGTGTCTTGTGTCATCCCCCATCTCTGTGTCTTGTGTCATCCCCCATCTCTCTGTCTTGTGTCATCCCCCATCTCTGTGTCTTGTCATACAACATGTTCCCAGTGTGCAAAGATCCAAGAACAACACAGACGCCCCGCCATTTACCTCTAATCACGCACTAATTTGTGTGTGTTTGTGTGTACGTGAGTGCGCGTGTGTGTGTATGTGTGTGAGTGAGTGAGTGAGTGAGTGAGTGAGTGAGTGAGTGAGTGAGTGAGTGAGTGCGTGCGTGCGTGCGTGTGTGTGTGTTTGTGAGTGCGTGTGTGCGTGGGTTTGTGTATGTATGTGTGTGTTTGTGTGTGAGTGCGTGAGTTCGCGCGCACGTGTGTGTGTGTGTGTGTGTGTGTGTGTGTGTGTGTGTGTGTGTGTGTGTGTGTGTGTGTGTGTGTGTGTGTGTGTGTGTGTGTGTGTGTGTGTGTGTGTGTGTGTGTGTGTGTGTGTGCGTGGGCCTACCTCTATATATGAACATGTGTTTGAAGTCATATCCCTGTAAATCCAGGCACTCATTAATGCAACCCCCCCAACCCCCCTCCTTGAATATCAATAATTTGAGAACCTTCAGAGATCATGTGTTTAGGGATGTTTTTGTTTGGCGTATCATCAAAGTGCTTCTCCCTTTAAGGGAACAGGACCTAGTATCCATAGTGACGGAGCGGCCAGGGGAGAGTAAGGACCATCCATCTCCAGGCTGGGGCTTTGTGACGGCGACCGCCTCTAATTTATACCGCAGCCGCCAAACTGTGGCGCGTGCTGAAATGGCACCATTCCTCACCGCTAACCCGTGTCTCCCTCCCCCCCCCGACGATGGCATGCTTTATGATTTATCCCTCACCGGAAATACCAGCAGCAGAACACAGCATGCCTCTGATACAGGTCTCTGTTTTTCAGTTGAGATAGTCTCTCTGAATCATACTGTAAAAAGGAAGAGAGGGGTCAAATTTGGGAATCGGAGACTCACGCCCTTCCTCGAGACTAAGATTAGTAATGTCGTTGCACCGATAGGGACAACTTCATGTATTTAATCACAGTACAGTCAGACCAGTACAGACTTGTATACACTAGCACAGATCAATGAATGAATGAATTCATCTGTGTGACTGTACAACTTTTGACACTCCTCAAATGAACGGAAAGAGAGGCTCACAAGCACTAACAAGAGAGGCTCACAAGCACTAACAAGAGAGGCTCACAAGCACTAACAAGAGAGGCTCACAAGCACTAACAAGAGAGGCTCACAAGCACTAACAAGAGAGGCTCACAAGCACTAACAAGAGAGGCTCACAAGCACTAACAAGAGAGGCTCACAAGCACTAACAAGAGAGGCTCACAAGCACTAACAAGAGAGGCTCACAAGCACTAACAAGAGAGGCTCACAAGCACTAACAAGAGAGGCTCACAAGCACTAACAAGAGAGGCTCACAAGCACTAACAAGAGAGGCTCACAAGCACTAACAAGAGAGGCTCACAAGCACTAACAAGAGAGGCTCACAAGCACTAACAAGAGAGGCTCACAAGCACTAACAAGAGATGCTCACAAGCACTAACAAGAGAGGCTCACAAGCACTAACAAGAGAGGCTCACAAGCACTAACAAGAGAGGCTCACAAGCACTAACAAGAGAGGCTCACAAGCACTAACAAGAGAGGCTCACAAGCACTAACAAGAGAGGCTCACAAGCACTAACAAGAGAGGCTCACAAGCACTAACAAGAGAGGCTCACAAGCACTAACAAGAGAGGCTCACAAGCACTAACAAGAGAGGCTCACAAGCACTAACAAGAGAGGCTCACAAGAGAGGCTCACAAGCACTAACAAGAGAGGCTCACAAGCACTAACAAGAGAACAAGCACTAACAAGAGAGGCTCACAAGCACTAACAAGAGAGGCACTAACAAGAGAGGCTCACAAGCACTAACAAGAGAGGCTCACAAGCACTAACAAGAGAGGCTCACAAGCACTAACAAGAGAGGCTCACAAGCACTAACAAGAGAGGCTCACAAGCACTAACAAGAGAGGCTCACAAGCACTAACAAGAGAGGCTCACAAGCACTAACAAGAGAGGCTCACAAGCACTAACAAGAGAGGCTCACAAGCACTAACAAGAGAGGCTCACAAGCACTAACAAGCTCAGAAAAGTCTAAGGAATTTGAAGAGACCTCAACGCAACGTCATCCATCACTTTAGACAGTTTCCAGAAACATCCATCCAGTGCATTAATCACAATGTAACTGCAGATAGTGTGACTTTACGCAACGCCTTCGTCAATCCTATAGTGTAACTGCAGGAAACTATAGAGAACAGTAGAGATGGCAGGGAAGCTCTTTAGACTAAGAGGCCAGCTCACCTGCATTAAGACCCACTGATGGGTTTGTTTACTAGCTAATGTTCAGCACAGCACAGCAGCTGTGGAGAAACCCGCCTGACTGCTATTCAGTGAAATGTCCATTTCTAGTTTCTTCAGCTTGTCTGCATTTTATCTGAGGAGGAGCGGTAGTATAAACAAAATACTGTTGCGTCACATCGAAGCTCTGCTTTGAGAGACACCGCTGATGTAACATTTAACCTGAAGAGATTAAATGAAATGTGTTACTGAATTGCTAATGCCGCAACGGAGTGAGGTAAATTATGTTCATTACTTGTGAGTGTGAATTGCCCACCTCTCTAAGACGGAGAGAGAAACAGATCCCGAAGCTGGTTAACACTTCAAATGAATCCAATGGTGCAGCAGCCCACCCAGAAACATGGCGCCTCTAATACACCTTTAGAGTGAGACAAACCTCTCATTATGGTTCTGTTGTGTAGTGTGGGGTGATGAGCCTTCACCTTTCATTTAGTAGAACAAAATAAATACTCGGTAAATATGCACCTCTTGTTACTACGTGTTTCATTGTCAGAATGTAGAACAGATTTAACACAGTGTTCTAGTTGAATACAGCTCACTTATGAATCTCTACTCTTGTATTCCAGCATTGGTAACACAAGGAAAATCAGACTGTTTTCAACATACTATCCACACTGGCCATCATCACTGGCCACTATCCATCATCAAGACCTTGATTCGATGGATCAGGTGTGAAAATAGTTGGTTAGTACTGCTGTGTGTGTGTGTGTGTGTGTGTGTGTGTGTGTGTGTGTGTGTGTGTGTGTGTGTGTGTGTGTGTGTGTGTGTGTGTGTGTGTGTGTGTGTGTGTGTGTGTGTGTGTGTGTGTGTGTGTGTGTGTGTGTGTGTGTGTGTGTGTGTGTGTGTGTGTGTGTTTGGTACTCACAGCGCTGCTGCAGCGTATGTCCTTGACCTTGAGCCAGGCCAGGTCCAGGGTGCCCTCGCCCTTGTAGCACGACTGCAGTCGTTCCTTGATGCGCTCGTTGATCTCACGCAGGGCGAACACGCACAGCGCTGACTCCTGCGAAGCCTCGCGTGGCCGCCGCTTCTGGCCCTTGGAGAAGATGGTGAATAGGACGTCATCATCGGGCCCCACACCTAGCGAGCGCCCCAATATGGCACCCGCCTTGGAGAGGTAGGCCGCCTGTAGGAGCCGGTACTCCACGCCGCCCTTCACACAGCCCAGGGGTACCTCCACATACGAGTTAAAGGCTGTGTCATCTTTACACAGCCGGACTATTTTAGAAGTGTACACCTGTTCTCGCCCCGTGGAGGAGGAGCCGGTGGCCGGCCCGTTCCCCATCTCCGGCTGCAGCGTGAGGAAGTAGACGAAGTTACCCGAGCCAAATCCGTAGACGTAGTAGATGTCGAAGTCAGGCACAATGGTGAACGTGTCTGACGGGATCTTGATCATGGATGCCACGAACTCGTCGTGGAAGACGTAGGCGAACATGCCGTCCTCCTCCGAGTTGCGCGCCAGCTTGCGGCTGGAGATGGTGGGGAAATACTCGGGTTTGCCGTCCACTGCCGTGGCCACAAACAGCTTGTCGGGCGATGAGTCCCCGTACGACACGATGACGCCGAACACCGAACCGCTCTCGTTGACCCCGGACAGGTAGTGCTCCTTCTTGTGGAAGGGCTCTCCCAGCTTGAACAGGTCGTCCAGACGGAGGAGTTTACAGATGCCCTGATAGAGACTACCACAGGCTAATAGCCGGTTCTCCCGGTAGTCCATCAGCAGCATCTTGTTGACGTTGTTGGTGAGGGACAGCGGCTCGCTGCAGGGCTGCACAATGCGTGGCGGGTAGCACTTGCGGTTGTCCTCGTCGGGGCCAGTCTCGTGATACACCTGTACGTTTAGGTCGGGGGAGAGTTTGTAGATGCGGTTGACCGCTCCCAGGTACACGTTGCCGTTGCGTTCGTCCACGGCCACGTGGTTGAACTTCCACTCAGGGTTCTCGGTGCTGAACGTGCTATAGTCCTCCTCATCAGCTGCGTCGATGGAGGCAGTGATGATAGTGACGCCGTCGGGGGCATGGGGGAGGGGCCTGGATGCCAACAAGAGAGGGATGGCCAGGGCAAACAGGAAGCAGCATAGGGTAAGACAGGAAGTCCGTGTCCTGGTGTGGTGGGACTCCATGGTCCACGGTATCAGGGAGGGCTAGAAGGGGCTCGGTCCAGTACTATCAGCCAATCCGTGATCAGGCCTCGCTTGGGATTGAGGTCATTCTATACCTGGAGAAGAGAAGAGACATATGAGGTGGGAAACACACATTCCTGCATCTACATAAAGAATCTCAATACACATTTATCACATATTTACTATACTGAGTATCAGACATATTTATTATACTTAGTATCAGACATATTTATTATACTGAGTATCAGACATGTTTATTATACTGAGTATCAGATATATTTATTATACTGAGTTTCAGATATATTTATTATACTATCAGACATGTTTATTATACTGAGTTTCAGATATATCTATTATACTGAGTTTCAGACATGTTTATTATACTGAGTTTCAGATATATTTATTATACTGGGTTTCAGACATATTTATTATACTGAGTTTCAGACATGTTTATTATACTGGGTTTCAGACATATTTATTATACTGAGTTTCAGACATGTTTATTATACTTAGTATCAGACATATTTATTATACTGAGTTTCAGACATATTTATTATACTGAGTTTCAGATATATTTATTATACTGAGTTTCAGACATATTTATTATACTGAGTTTCAGATATATTTATTATACTGAGTTTCAGACATATTTATTATACTGAGTATCAGATATATTTATTATACTGAGTATCAGACATGTTTATTATACTGAGTATCAGATATATTTATTATACTGAGTATCAGATATATTTATTATACTGAGTTTCAGACATGTTTATTATACTGAGTTTCAGACATGTTTATTATACTGAGTTTCAGACATGTTTATTATACTGAGTATCAGACATATTTATTATACTGAGTATCAGACATGTTTATTATACTGAGTATCAGATATATTTATTATACTGAGTATCAGACATATTTATTATACTGAGTTTCAGACATGTTTATTATACTGAGTTTCAGATATATTTATTATACTGAGTATCAGACATATTTATTATACTGAGTTTCAGACATATTTATTATACTGAGTTTCAGATATATTTATTATACTGAGTTTCAGACATATTTATTATACTGAGTTTCAGACATATTTATTATACTGAGTTTCAGACATATTTATTATACTGAGTTTCAGATATATTTATTATACTGAGTTTCAGACATATTTATTATACTGAGTTTCAGATATGTTTATTATACAGAGTTTCAGACATATTTATTATACTGAGTTTCAGATATATTTATTATACTGAGTATCAGACATATTTATTATACTGAGTTTCAGATATATTTATTATACTGAGTATCAGACATGTTTATTATACTGAGTATCAGATATATTTATTATACTGAGTATCAGACATGTTTATTATACTGAGTTTCAGACATGTTTATTATACTGAGTTTCAGACATATTTATTATACTGAGTTTCAGACATATTTATTATACTGAGTTTCAGATATATTTATTATACTGAGTTTCAGATATATTTATTATACTGAGTTTCAGACATGTTTATTATACTGAGTTTCAGACATGTTTATTATACTGAGTTTCAGACATGTTTATTATACTGAGTTTCAGACATGTTTATTATACTGAGTTTCAGATATATTTATTATACTGAGTTTCAGATATATTTATTATACTGAGTTTCAGATATATTTATTATACTGAGTATCAGACATATTTATTATACTGAGTTTCAGATATATTTATTATACTGAGTTTCAGACATATTTATTATACTGAGTTTCAGACATATTTATTATACTGAGTTTCAGACATATTTATTATACTGAGTTTCAGATATATTTATTATACTGAGTTTCAGACATATTTATTATACTGAGTTTCAGATATATTTATTATACTGAGTTTCAGACATATTTATTATACTGAGTTTCAGACATGTTTATTATACTGGGTTTCAGACATATTTATTATACTGAGTTTCAGACATGTTTATTATACTATCAGACATGTTTATTATACTGAGTTTCAGATATATTTATTATACTGAGTTTCAGATATATTTATTATACTGAGTATCAGATATATTTATTATACTGAGTATCAGATATATTTATTATACTGAGTATCAGATATATTTATTATACTGAGTATCAGACATATTTATTATACTGAGTTTCAGATATATTTATTATACTGAGTATCAGACATGTTTATTATACTGAGTTTCAGATATATTTATTATACTGGGTTTCAGACATATTTATTATACTGAGTTTCAGACATGTTTATTATACTGAGTTTCAGACATATTTATTATAATGAGTTTCAAATATATTTATTATACTGAGTATCAGATATATTTATCACTGAGTTTCAGATATATTTATTATACTTTCAGACATGTTTATTATACTGAGTTTCAGATATATCTATTATACTGAGTTTCAGACATGTTTATTATACTGAGTTTCAGATATATTTATTATACTGGGTTTCAGACATATTTATTATACTGAGTTTCAGACATGTTTATTATACTGGGTTTCAGACATATTTATTATACTGAGTTTCAGACATGTTTATTATACTATCAGACATGTTTATTATACTGAGTTTCAGATATATTTATTATACTGAGTATCAGACATGTTTATTATACTGAGTATCAGATATATTTATTATACTGAGTATCAGATATATTTATTATACTGAGTTTCAGACATGTTTATTATACTGAGATTCAGACATGTTTATTATACTGAGTATCAGACATATTTATTATACTGAGTTTCAGATATATTTATTATACTGAGTTTCAGATATATTTATTATACTGAGTTTCAGATATGTTTATTATACTGAGTTTCAGATATATTTATTATACTATCAGACATGTTTATTATACTCAGACATGTTTATTATACTGAGTATCAGATATATTTATTATACTGAGTATCAGATATATTTATTATACTGAGTTTCAGACATGTTTATTATACTGAGATTCAGACATGTTTATTATACTGAGTATCAGACATATTTATTATACTGAGTTTCAGATATATTTATTATACTGAGTTTCAGATATATTTATTATACTGAGTTTCAGATATATTTATTATACTGAGTTTCAGATATATTTATTATACTGAGTTTCAGACATATTTATTATACTGGGTTTCAGATATATTTATTATACTGGGTTTCAGATATATTTATTATACTGAGTTTCAGATATATTTATTATACTGAGTTTCAGATATATTTATTATACTGAGTTTCAGATATATTTATTATACTGAGTTTCAGATATATTTATTATACTGGGTTTCAGATATATTTATTATACTGAGTTTCAGATATATTTATTACACTGAGTTTCAGATATATTTATTATACTGAGTTTCAGATATATTTATTATACTGAGTTTCAGATATATTTATTATACTGAGTTTCAGATATATTTATTATACTGAGTTTCATATATATTTATTATACTGGGTTTCAGATATATTTATTATACTGAGTTTCAGATATATTTATTATACTGAGTTTCAGATATATTTATTATACTGGGTTTCAGACATATTTATTATACTGAGTTTCAGATATATTTATTATACTGAGTTTCAGATATATTTATTATACTGAGTTTCAGATATATTTATTATACTGAGTTTCAGATATATTTATTATACTGGGTTTCAGACATATTTATTATACTGAGTTTCAGATATATTTATTATACTGAGTATCAGATATATTTATTATACTGAGTTTCAGATATATTTATTATACTGAGTTTCAGATATATTTATTATACTGAGTTTCAGATATATTTATTATACTGAGTTTCAGACATGTTTATTATACTGAGTTTCAGACATATTTATTATACTGAGTATCAGACATGTTTATTATACTGGGTTTCAGACATATTTATTATACTGAGCACTGCACCAATAAAAAGGCAATTAGGAAAGTAGAAGAATGAGAGAGGAGAAAAAGAGAGACAGACAGCCGTAGGTTTACATACACCTTAGCCAAATACATTTAAACTTTTTTCACAATTTTTCACAATTCCTGACATTTCATCCTAGTAACAATCCCCTATGTAGGTCAGTTAGGATCACCTCTTTATTTTAAGAATGTGAAATGTCAGAATAATAGTAGAGAGAATGATTTAGTACAGCATTTATTTATTTAATCACATTCCCGGTGGGTCAGAAGTTGACATACTCTCAATTAGTATTTGGTAGCATTGCCTTTAAATTGTTTCACTTGGGTCAAACGTTTCGGGTGGCCTTCCACAAGCTTCCCACAATAAGTTGGGTGAATTTCGGCCCATTCCTCCTGACAGGGCAGGTGTAACTGAGTCAAGTGTGTAGGCATACTTGCTCGCACACGCTTTTTCAGTTCTGCCCACATATTTTCTATAGGATTGAAGTCAGGGCTTTGTGATGGTCACTCCAATACAGTGCCTTGCGAAAGTATTCGGCCCCCTTGAACTTTGCGACCTTTTGCCACATTTCAGGCTTCAAACATAAAGATATAAAACTGTATTTTTTTGTGAAGAATCAACAACAAGTGGGACACAATCATGAAGTGGAACGACATTTATTGGATATTTCAAACTTTTTTAACAAATCCAAAACTGAAAAATTGGGCGTGCAGTGAGGGAACGAGAAAGAGGGTATAAAGTCTGAGAGAGAGGCCTGCTAGGATGAGTGGAGGACTGTGTGTTCTCAGAGGGCTAATGCAGGACCCCGGGGGGTTATCTATGGTCATACACCATCTCTGTGTCTCTGCATGTGCCCAGCCCCTTCACATCCCTCAAAGCCCCATCACATCCCTCACAGCCAGGCTGCTCCACTTCTAATTGATTCTCCCCTCAGAGTGTGATTTGCATGCTTTGGTGATTTTTCCCTCTCTTCTCCAGATAGAGCTTCCCACCTGCTGACATGGCTAGGAGACATAGTTCTAACACTCTGCCCCCCCACACACACAAGGAGTTTATGGGTAGAGGTGGTGCGTGCACACACACACACACACACACACACACACACACACACACACACACACACACACACACACACACACACACACACACACACACACACACACACACACACACACACACACACACACACACACACACACACAGTTTATGGGCAGAGGTGGGGTAATTAGGAGGAAGTGCTAGTGGTTGCAGAAACAAGCGCCTCATCAGTCCCTGGGTCATTTGTCAAGCCTCAGCAATATCACACTACTGTTCCTCCTTGCCTATACACACACACACAGTACACACACACGGTACACACACACAGTGCCCACACAGAGATACATATAGAGTATGTTCTGTATGTTTACCCGTATAGAAACAAAGGCTACACGGTACATATTCAATGTCCACACACATTATAAACACACCAAGAGGAAATGAGGAGAGCATTTCCTGTAAACACTGCAGTCCCCTGTGCTTCCAACTGCTCATTAGCTCTCCCTTATGAACAGGTGATCACCTGCGTGGAATCCAGGGTCAGCCTCCACAACACTGCTGACACACACACACACTTTCACTTTAATTACACTGATGCTAAACAAGTCTCACATTCACTGCTCTTCATTGCAGCTCCTGCATTGTATGATAGTGAGACTGTGTGTGTATACAGTAACTTTGGCAGTGATTATAGCTTTGAGTCGTCTGCATCAGCTTTGTACTGTACATCTGTATTTGGGGATTTTCTCCCATTCTTCCTTACAGATGTTTAAGCTCTGTTAAATGAGATGGGGATGATGGCAGTGAATCTTCAGCTTTGTACTGTACATCTGTATTTGGGGATTTTCTCCTATTCTTCCTTACAGATGTTTAAGCTCTGTTAAATGAGATGGGGATGATGGCAGTGAATCTTCAGCTTTGTACTGTACATCTGTATTTGGGGATTTTCTCCTATTCTTCCTTACAGATGTTTAAGCTCTGTTAAATGAGATGGGGATGATGGCAGTGAATCTTCCGGTTTTTCCACATTTTTGTTGTTGTTGTATTCTTTTTCTCCCCGATTTCGATCTTGTCTCAACTCTCCAACAGACTTTGGAGGCAAAGGTTGAGTCATGCGCCCTCCGAAACATGAACCGCCAAACCTCGCTTCTTAAAACCCGCTCGCTTAATCCGAAAGCCAGCCGCACCAATGTGTCAGAGGAAACACCGTTCAGCTGACGACCGCAGTCAGTCTGCAGGCGCCTGGCCCGCCACAAGGAGTCGCTAGAGCTCTATGAGCCAAGTAAAGCCCCCCGGGCCAAACCCTTCCCTAACCAGGACTACGCTGGGCCAATTGTGTGCCGCCCTATGGGACTCCCGATCACGTCTGGTTGTGATACAACCCGGGATCGAATCCGGGTCTGTAGTGACGCCTCTAGCACTGCGATGCAGTGCCTTAGACCACTGCGCCACTCGGGAGGCCCCTTTCCACAGTTTTTCAATGGAATTCAAGTCTGGGCTTTGGTTTGGCCACTCAAGGACTTTCTCATGCTTGTTCTGAAGCCATTCCAGCATTGTGCATATGTACATATGGACTTCAGAAAGTATTCATACCCCTTGACTTATTCCACATTTGTTACAGCGTGAATTCTAAAAGGATTGCATATTCAGATAAATCTTACCCTGTAATGACAATGTTTTCTTGATGCAAATCTATTGAACATATCTAATTTACATGAGTATTCAAATCTTTTTGCTAAATTGAGCTCAGGTGCATCCAATTTCCTTTGATGGTCCTTGAGATGTCACTACAACTTGATTGGAGCCCACCTGTGGCCAATTAAATCCTTTGGACATAGAAAGAAACACACCTGTCTATACAAGGTTCCACAGTTGACAGTGCATCAGAGCAGAAACTATACCATGCAGTCCAAGGATCTGTCTGTAGATCTCTGAGATGGAATTGTGATGAAGCACATATCTGGGTATAAACATTTTTCTGTGTGTTCAAAGTTTCCAAGAGCACAGTGGTCTCCATCATTGGGAAATAGAAAAAATCTGGAACTACTCAAGAGCTGGCTGTCCGACCAAACTGAGTAACCGGGCAAGAAGGACCTTGGTCAGGGAGGTGACCAAGAACCCAATGATCACTCTGACAGAACTACAGAGTTCCTTGGCTGAGATGGGAGAACCTGCCAGAAGTGCAACAGTCTCTACAGCACTTCACCAATCTCGGCTTTATGGGAGAGTGATCCAGAAGGAAGCCACTTATGACAGCATGCCTGGAGTTTGCAAAAAGGCATGTAAAAAACTCTGAGATCTTAAGGCAAGAGATTGTGACAAAAATGTAACTCTTTGGCCTGAATGCAAAGCGCTATGTCTGGAGAAACCAGGCACAGTTCATCACCTGTCTAACACCATTTCTACAGTGAAACATGGTGGTGGCAGTATCATGCTATGGGGAAGATTTTCAGCAGCAGGGACTGTGAGACTGGTAGGGATAGAGGGAACAATGGATGGAGCCAAATACAGGTAAATCATTGATGAGAACCTGCTTGAAACCACCTTAGACTGTGGTGAAGTTTTACGTTCCAACAGGACAATGACCGGAAGCATACAGCCAAAACAGCGCTGGAATGGCTTCAGAACAAGAATGTGAAAGTCCTTCAGTGGCCCAGCCAAAGCCCTTGAATCCCACTGAAAAACTGTTGAAAGACTTGAAGATTGCTGGCCCCCATCTAATTTAGCAGAACTTGAGAAAATCTGAAAGGGAGAATGGGAGAAAATCCCCAAATCCAGATGTACAAAGCTTTTACGGGCATATTGAAGACGACTCAAAGCTTTTACAGGCATATCCAAGACGACTCAAAGCTTTTACGGGCATATCCAAGACGACTCAAAGCTTTTACAGGCATATCCAAGACGACTCAAAGCTTTTACAGGCATATCCAAGACGACTCAAAGCTTTTACGGGCATATCCAAGACGACTCAAAGCTTTTACGGGCATATCGAAGACGACTCAAAGCTTTTACGGGCATATCCAAGACGACTCAAAGCTTTTACAGGCATATCCAAGACGACTCAAAGCTTTTACGGGCATATCCAAGACGACTCAAAGCTTTTACGGGCATATCCAAGACGACTCAAAGCTTTTACAGGCATATCCAAGACGACTCAAAGCTTTTACAGGCATATCCAAGACGACTCAAAGCTTTTACAGGCATATCCAAGACGACTCAAAGCTTTTACGGGCATATCCAAGACGACTCAAAGCTTTTACAGGCATATCCAAGACGACTCAAAGCTTTTACAGGCATATCCAAGACGACTTCAACAAAGTACTGATGTAAGGGTTGTGAATACCTATGTAAATTAGATATTTCTTTATTTCATTTTCAATACATTTGCAAGAATGACTAAACACGTTTTCACTTTGTCATTATGGGGTATTGTGTGTAGATAGGTGAGACATTGAAACTCAGGCACTGTATGAAGACCCCGTAGGATCTTAACTTGAGCCAGTTTGCTACAGCAGGCAAGTGATCCTGCAGCAACAGGAAATGTGAATTATTATGCACATTATTATTAAATTGACACAAAATCAAGTCTATAAATGAAATGTGGAAATTAGAAACTTGAGAAGCCCTTTTAACCTGTTACTGCAGTGGCCTAAATCAGTTTCTCTTGGTAGTCCAAAAAAATCTACTTTGAAACAAAAGTATACACCTCACACACATGGTTATGGGCTTAAATAAAAGAAGACGCCTGTACCATGTCAGATATAAAGAAATGTAGAAATGTATTATATTTTGAGTTTGCATCCCAATATCACACTTTATATACATCACAGAACACTGAAATATTTAAAAAAATATATCAAATCAAATGTTTGATATAATGTTGGATCCCTCTAGTACTGTTGCTCATTCCGTGCACCAGTTTGGGAGGTCTACGTCACCGGCCTCTAGGAACTGAACTGTGTCAATACACACATCTGGTCCCTATTCCCATTGATTAGTAATTGTATAAGTGTGCCCTTTGTTCACCATTGTCCTGTCGATTATTGTTCCAAAGTCCGTTGGTCGTGTGAATACCTGTGCTGTGTTGTTTTGGCTTTCGTGTATTGCACAGATGATTACGGGTCTCGTCCCACGTGGTATCATTGTGCGATTGTGTATTTATTCGAGGTACTCCTCGCTCTTTTGTTTGGGTTTCTACCCTGTGTTTTGTATATGTGTTTGTTTGATCTTCGTTCCCGTGCCTTTACACGGCACGCTATCATTTGGGAAATAAAAACCCATATTACGCATTCCTGCACCTGTCTCCCGACCCTTTATACCAATGTGACAATTGTAACTATTAAAAATATGGAGAACATTCCACCCATGAGGCCACTAGAGGGCGCTTTGATCGTTCCACTGCAAGTCTTATATGTCCTACAATGCAGGGAAGTTTTCCTGCAACAGGGTGATCAAATTAAACCTGTACCTCTCGGCTAACAAAATACATTTCCATGACAATGGACAATAATGGATTGTATCATATAATACTGTATCTTATCTTGTCATATCACATTGCCTACACATGTACATGTATGAGTCAGTGTTAGTCAGGCTGAGCCCATCCCATTGGGCACAGACGTCAGTTCAACGTCTAGTTTTAATTTACATTTAGTTGAGTTGTCAACTGATGTGAATTCATGTGAAATCAATAAAACAAATGTCACCATGTCATTTAGGTTCAAATTGGATGAAAAAAAGAAAGAAATGTCCTTATGTTTATGACTTTTTGCAAATCCAACCAGTTTTGAAAGTTGTTTCAACCTGTTTCTGCCCAGTGGGATTATTTCTCCCAAACTGCCAGATAAAGTTGAAGTCGGAAGTTTACATACACTTAGGTAGGAGTCATTAAAACTCGTTTTTCAATCACTCCACAAATTTCTTGTTAAACAAACTATAGTTTTGGCAAGTTGGTTAGGACATCTACTTTGTGCATGACACAAGTAATTTTCCCAACAATTGTTTACAGACAGATTATTTCACTTAATCATAATTCCAGTGGGTCAGAAGTTTACATACACTAAATTGACTGTGCCTTTAAACAGCTTGGAAAATTCCAGAAAATTATGTCATTGCTTTAGAAGCTTCTGATAGGCTAATTGACATCATTTGAGTCAATTGGAGGTGTACATGTGGATGTATTTCAAGGCCTCCCTTCAACCTCAGTGTTTCTTTGCTTGACATCATGGGAAAATCTAAATAAATCAGCCAAGACCTCAGATAAAAAATTGTAGACCTCCACAAGTCTGGTTCATCCTTGGGAGCAATTTCCAAACACCTGAAAGTACCATGTTCATCTGTACAAACATTAGTACGCAAGTATAAACACCATGGGACCACGCAGCCATCATACCGCTCAGGAAGGAGACGCGTTCTGTCTCCTAGAGATGAACGTACTTTGGTGCGAAAAGTGCAAATCAATCCCAGAACAACAGCAAAGGACCTTGTGAAGATGCTGGAGGAAACAGGTACAAAAGTATCTATATCCACAGTAAAACGAGTCCTATATCGACAAAACCTGAATGGCCGCTCAGCAAGGAAATAGCCACTGCGGCAAAACCGCCATAAAAAAGCCAGACTACAAAAATAGAACTATTTGGCCATAATGACCATCATTATGTTTGGAGGGAAAAAGGGGGAAGCTTGCAAGTTGAAGAACACCATCCCAACCGTGAAGCACGGGGTGGCAGCATGTTGTGGTGGTGCTTTGCTGCAGGAGGGACTGGTGCACTTCACAAAGTAGATGGTATCACGAGGGTGGAAAAAGATATGGATATATTGAAGCAACATCTCAAGACATCAGTCAGGAAGTTAAAGCTTGGTCGCAAATGGGTCTTCCAAATGGACAATGACCCCAAGCTTACTTCCAAAGTTGTGGCAAAATGGCTTAAGGACAACAAAGTCAAGGTATTGGAGTGGCCATCACAAAGCCCTGACCTCAATCCTATAGAAAATTTGTGGGCAGAACTGAAAAAGTGTGTGCGAGCAAGTAGGCCTACAAACCTGACTCAGTTACACCTGCTCTGTCAGGAGGATTTAAAGGCAATGCTACCAAATACTAATTGAATGTATCTAAACTTCTGACCCACTGGGAATGTGATGAAAGAAATAAAAGCTGAAATAAATCATTCTCTCCACTATTATTCTGACATTTCACATTCTTATAATAAAGTGGTGACCCTAACGGACCTAAGACAGGGAATGATTTTACTAGGATTAAATGTCAGGAATTGTAAATAAATAAAAAGAGTTTAAATGTATTTGGCTGAGGTGTATGTAAACTTCCGACTTCAACTGTAGCTCCGATCAGACAGTCAATTGGTATCACCAGGTAAAATCTCCTGGTGAGGAGCAATCATGGAACCACACTGACTGGGCTGCAATCTGACCACACTCACTCTGAGAGAAATGAACCAATCAGTCAATGGGTTGACACATTTCAGACAGAGTGATAGAGAGTGTGAGGGGGAGATCCAGAGAGAGAGAGGGAGAAAGAGAGAGAGAGAGAGAGAGAGAGAGAGAGAGAGAGAGAGAGAGAGAGAGAGAGAGAGAGAGAGAGAGAGAGAGAGAGAGAGAGAGAGAGAGAGAGAGAGAGAGAGAGAGAGAGAGAGAGAGAGAGAGAGAGAGAGAGAGAGAGAGAGAGAGAGAGAGAGAGAGAGAGAGAGAGTGAGAGTGAGAGGGTAAGTGAGAGAGAGAGAGAGAGAGAGAGAGAGAGAGAGAGAGAGGAGAGAAGGGAGAGAGAGAGAGAGAGGGAGAAAGAGAGAGAGAGAGTGAGAGGGTAAGTGCTAGAGAGAGAGAGAGAAAGAGAGAGAGAAAGAGAGAGAGAGAGAGTGAGAGAGAGAAAGATGGAGAAAGAAAGAATCATAATTTCTCCTTGACAAAGGGAGAGAAGTAGGTGGTCAAAGGAAGCAGTAAGGAGGAGCAGAGCTGCATGAGGACGACTGAAAGGACATTGGGCTCTCTGCTTGGACTAAAAATAAAGGCCTGTTGTAGTATTAATCTTACACTGGGAGAGGCTGTGAGCTCCCAACTCTAATTTACCAGCGGGGGACAGAGTACCTGGATAACAAAGTGCTCAGCTGGAAATACCTCAACAACTTCATTCAACTGCAAACAGCTAAATAGAGAAATAGGGAGGGGGAGGGAGGGAGGGAGGGAGGGAGGGGGGAGGGAGGGAGGGAGGGAGGGAGGGGGAGGGAGGGAGGGAGGGAGGGAGGGAGGGAGGGAGGGAGGGAGGGAGGGAGGGATTGAAGGTGAAATATCACAGAACCTGTAGTGTCGATGGGTACACATATCATCTTGTTCTCTGTAGCAGGTGCAAACACACGCACTCACACACACGCACACACACACACAC
The DNA here is from genome assembly GCF_023373465.1 of Oncorhynchus keta. Lineage (NCBI taxonomy): Eukaryota > Metazoa > Chordata > Actinopteri > Salmoniformes > Salmonidae > Oncorhynchus > Oncorhynchus keta. Next base: position 172,559 of record NW_026290978.1, read on the forward strand.
ACACACACACACACACACACACACACACACACACACACACACACACACACACACACACACACACACATATATACACACACCGCACATGCAAACTCTATCCCTCCCCCTCTCTCTCTCTCTCACACACACTAACACAGAAATAACCCGCTGGCTTTGGCGCCTTCAAGAACGTATGATGATCGTGACCTGAAACCGTCAGTGACACGCAATTATCCTGCTCATCGGGGAAGCTCGTTTAGCTCCTATTTGCATTTGCCTGCTGATCATCAAGCGCCATTAATTACATCTGAGTTGCTCAGCCATGTTCTGCTTCATACAACCCCCCCCCCACACCCACACACACACACACACACACACACACACACACACACACACACACACACACACACACACACAGCCCCGAACATTCAAACACATTATTTATCTCCATCCACATGACGTGTCTTTTCTTCTCATTCCTCCACAGTAAGTAAGAAGCCTTGTCTCCTGTTTCTGTACCATGAGGCAGCTCCCCACTGGGCACAGACGGCAGTTCAACGTCTCGTTTTGATTTACATTTGGTTCAGTTGTCAACTAACATGAATTTAACGTAAAATCAATTAAAAAATCACCATGCCATTGGATTTAGGTTAAAAGTCAAGTAAAAAAAATAGAAAATTCCCATAAGTTGATGACTTTTTGCAAACCCTATCAGCTTTCCACGTTGAGTCAACAACGTCACATAGATTTTTGGGGGGTTGAAATGACATGGAAACTACATTGATTCATGCAGTTTTTGCCCAGTGGGTTGATTTACAAGTACAGCCCCTGGACAGGACACCCAAACTATCTCCTTAATGCTGAGTACCAAGCAGGGTGTGTGCGTGTGCATATGTGTGTCTCTGCAAGTGTGTGTGTGTGTGCCAGATCTGCCCACAGAAATCACACACACACACACCCAGATCTGCCCACAGAAATCACACACACACACACACACACACACACACACACACACACACACACACACACACACACACACACACACACACACACACACACACACACACACACACACACACACACACACACACACACACACACACACAGTAACTCCAGACCACATACTGCAGCAGCACATCAAAGGGTGCTAATGAATTCATGTTTGGTGCCACACTCTCTCTCACACTCAGTGCTTCACTGGAAATGTGGGTAAAAACACCATGCAGTGCAATCTGAGGTGTGTGTGTGTGTGTGTGTGTGTGTGAGTGTGTGTGTGAGTGTGAGTGTGTGTATGTGTATGTGTATGTGCATTGTATGTGTGTGTGTGTGTGTGTGTGTGTGTGTGTGTGTGTGTGTGTGTGTGTGTGTGTGTGTGTGTGTGTGTGTGTGTGTGTGTGTGTGTGTGTGTGTGTGTGTGTGTGTGTGTGTGTGTGTGTGTGTGTGTGTGTGTGTGTGTGTGTGTGTGTGTGTGTGTGTGTGTGTGTGTGTGTACTGCATGTGCTCCCCGCTTTCAGAAATAATTGGATATTTATGCTTTTTCATGAAGAAAATAATTATTTGTTCCTGAAAAAAACAAAACACAAATTTCATTAGCATCCCTAAACTGTGCCCAAATTAGAAGCATTATTAGGTTTACGGTGAGAGACGGTGACAGACAGGGAGAGACAGTGAGGCGCGCGCCACAAACAAACCAGCTAAATCAGATAACGTCCTATGGCAGAGAAAGAAAGAAGCAGAGAAGAGAGGAGAAGAGGAGGAGGAAGAAGAGGGAAGTCAAAAACAAGCAACAGAAATATTGATCGGTTCCTTTGGGGGCGTCTAAGCCCATCCATGCCAACCAGGTGAAGAGGCATCGTCAAGGTTACACTCTGTCAAGGGAAGAGGCTCCAAGTCTCTCTCTCTCTCTCTCTCTCTCTCTCTCTCTCTCTCTCTCTCTCTCTCTCTCTCTCTCTCTCTCTCTCTCTCTCTCTCTCTCTCTCTCTCTCTCTCTCTCTCTCTCTCTCTCTCTCTCTCTCTCTCTCTCTCTCTCTCTCTCTCTCTCTCTCTCTCTCTCTCTCTCCCTCTCTCCCTCTCTCCCTCTCCCTCTCCCTCTCCCTCTCCCTCCCGCTCAGTCTGCCTCCCACCTGTGAACCTGAGATAAGGCTAACCTAGTGACAGACAGAAAGACAGACAGACTGGCAGTTGGACAGACTGTGACGGACGGATGGGCAGACGGACAAACGGAAAGAGGAAAGAAAGAAAGAAAGACAGACAGACACAGAGATGGACTGATGGACAGACAGTCATACGGACAGACATACGGACAGACATTACGGACAGACAGAGACAGACTGACATACTGTGGCAGACAGACCATAAATTCTGCGACAGAGACATACAGACAGACAGACAGACAGACTGTCTGTCTAATAGATAATAGCACAAGTAAACAACAAGCACAAGGCTCCACCAATAGATATGTCTGCTATTGAGTGATGATAACAATGACATTTCAGAGGTTACAGCTAGCTTACTGTTTGGAAAATATTGGATTACTTGAGCTAGTCAAGGCCAACCACTGCATAGCTGAACCAAGACACAACCCACTCCTGCTATTAATAGGTTGAATAGTTTAGATAATGAGTAGGAGCATTGGAACGGTGAACGTATGCTGACATCTTCATGGTGGAAATACATCTGGAAAATTGAGAGAAAACTGTCTGACTCGTTTGTAAACAGATTAACTTCTCCAAATATAAAAACCTGTTCAGAAATATCTAACACAAAACACACGAGTCAAATGGGATTACGGGAGATTATGAGTGGGAAAAGTAGGGTAATTACAGTATAATCCTTTACATTCACAAAACCCACCCAGATCTTTAGACTTTTATCGGGCGGTAATCTGTCACAGGGTGAATGGAGAGAGATGACAACAACACACATAGATGGAAATGATACCAACACCCAGGTAAACAGATCACAATGTAATAAGACAATACCTACTGATACAAGAGACAGGAGGGACACAGTGAGAGAGGCAGAGAGAACAGAGACAGCTAGACATGCTGAGAGGCACTATAATAGAACGAGAGAACAGAGGGAGGAAGGGAGGTGAAGAGGACAAACAGACAGGTGTACAGTCTACAGTTAGACATGCTATGATACTATAATAGAACGAGAGAACAGAGGGAGGAAGGGAGGTGAAGAGGACAAACAGACAGGTGTACAGTCTACAGTTAGACATGCTATGATGCTATAATAGAACGAGAGAACAGAGGGAGGAAGGGAGGTGAAGAGGACAAACAGACAGGTGTACAGTCTACAGTTAGACATGCTATGATACTATAATAGAACGAGAGAACAGAGGGAGGAAGGGAGGTGAAGAGGACAAACAGACAGGTGTACAGTCTACAGTTAGACATGCTATGATACTATAATAGAACAAGAGAACAGAGGGAGGAAGGGAGGTGAAGAGGACAAACAGACAGGTGTACAGTCTACAGTTAGACATGCTATGATACTATAATAGAACGAGAGAACAGAGGGAGGAAGGGAGGTGAAGAGGACAAACAGACAGGTGTACAGTCTACATACAGTTAGACATGGTATGACCCTACATTAAAGAAAGAGAAAGATACAGGAGAAAGGCGAGAGAGAAGAAGAGAGCACAAACGGATCCAGTCTAGTCTACAACTAGATATGCTATGCTCCTGTCCTCTTGCTGCCCTTCCAGGAGGTCATTCAGTTCAGTGTGATGGCCGTGCCCGTCAGTGGAGATGGCACGGTGGAGAGGTGGCACCGATTAACAGACTAATCCCTGCAGCTCCCACTGAGCCCTGGCAATGATCACAGAGATAACAGTCACTACCCAACCTACAGTACACTCACTGAGCTGGGATAGGGAAACACTCTGCACTCACCCAGGATAATCCATCACACACACACACACACACACACACACACACACACACACACACACACACACACACACACACACACACACACACACACACACACACACACACACACACACACACACAAACACACACACTGATCATGTACCATGGTAGTTTCAAGCTTGCATCATCCTACAACGCTAGTGCATCATCCTACAAAGCTAGTGCATCATCCTACAAAGGCAGAGCATCATCCTACAAAGGCAGGGCATCATCCTACAAAGCTAGTGCATCATCCTACAAAGGCAGAGCATCATCCTACAAAGGCAGGGCATCATCCTACAAAGGCCTAGCATCATCCTACAAAGCTAGTGCATCATCCTACAAAGCTAGTGCATCATCCTACAAAGGCAGAGCATCATCCTACAAAGGCAGGGCATCATCCTACAAAGGCAGAGCATCATCCTACAAAGGCAGGGCATCATCCTACAAAGCTAGTGCATCATCCTACAAAGGCAGAGCATCATCCTACAAAGCTAGTGCATCATCCTACAAAGGCAGAGCATCATCCTACAAAGGCAGGGCATCATCCTACAAAGGCAGAGCATCATCCTACAAAGGCAGAGCATCATCCTACAAAGGCCTAGTGCATCATCCTACAAAGGCAGAGCATCATCCTACAAAGGCAGGGCATCATCCTACAAAGGCAGAGCATCATCCTACAAAGGCATAGCATCATCCTACAAAGCTAGTGCATCATCCTACAAAGGCAGAGCATCATCCTACAAAGGCAGAGCATCATCCTACAAAGGCAGGGCATCATCCCACAAAGACAGGGCATCATCCTACAAAGGCAGGGCATCATCCTACAAAGGCAAGGAATCATCCTACAGAGGCAGGGCATCATCCTACAAAGTTATTGTGGGCTCAGGCTGTGCCCCTGCTCCTGGTAAAAACAAAACTAGTCCCTAATAAAACACAACACAAGCAAACAGCTCAGGAAGGAGAGGTAGCTATGGATGAAAGGAGAGGTATCTAAGGCGGGAAGGAGAGGTATCTAAGGCGGGAAGGAGAAGTAGCTAAGGAGGGAAGGAGAGGTAGTGAAGGAGGAAAGGAGAGGCCACTAAGGAGGGAAGGAGAGGTAGCTAAGGAGGGAAGGAGAAGTAGCGAAGGAGGAAAGGAGAGGCCACTAAGGAGGGAAGGAGAGGTAGCTAAGGATGAAAGGAGAGGTATCTAAGGCGGGAAGGAGAAGTAGCTAAGGAGGGAAGGAGAGGTATCTAAGGCGGGAAGGAGAAGTAGCTAAGGAGGGAAGGAGAGGTGTCTAAGGAGGGAAGGAGAGGTAGCAAAGGAGGAAAGGAGAGGCCACTAAGGAGGGAAGGAGAGGTAGCTAAGGAGGGAAGGAGAGGTAGCTAAGGAGGAAAGGAGAGGCCACTAAGGAGGGAAGGAGAGGTGGCTAAGGAGGGAAGGAGAGGTATCTAAGGAGGGAAGGAGAGGTAGCTAAGGAGGAAAGGAGAGGTAGCTAAGGAGGGAAGGAGAGGTAGCTAAGGAGGAAAGGAGAGGTATCTAAGGCGGGAAGGAAGTAGCTAAGGAGGGAAGGAGAGGTATCTAAGGAGGGAAGGAGAAGTAGCTAAGGAGGAAAGGAGAGGCCACTAAGGAGGGAAGGAGAGGTAGCTAAGGATGAAAGGAGAGGTATCTAAGGCGGAAAGGAGAAGTAGCTAAGGAGGGAAGGAGAGGTGCTAAGGATGAAAGGAGAGTGAGATAGGTAGGGAAGTAGAGGTAGCTAAAGTCGGAAGGAGAGGTAGCTGAGCTGAGGGAAGGAGAGGTATCTAAGGAGGAAAGGAGCGGTAGCTAAGGAGGGAAGGAAAGTTAGCTACGGTCGGAAGGAGAAGTAGCTAAGGAGGGAAGAAGAGGTATCGAAGAAGGGAAGGAGAGGTAGCTAACAAGGGAAGGAGAGGTAGATAAGGAGGGAAGGAGAGATAGCTAAGGAGGGAAGAAGAGGTAGCTAAGAAGGGAAGGAGAGGTAGCCAACGTGGGAAAGAGAGGTAGATAAGGAGGGAAGGAGAGAAGGCTGAGGAGGAAAGGAGAGGTATCTAAGGAGGAAAGGAGCGGTAGCTAAGGAGGGAAGGAAAGTTAGCTACGGTCGGAAGGAGAAGTAGCGAAGGAGGATGAAGAGGTATCTAAGAAGGGAAGGAGAGATAGCTAACAAGGGAAGGAGAGGTAGCTAACGAGGGAAAGAGAGATAGCTAAGGAGGGAAGAAGAGGTAGCTAAGGAATGAAGGGAACTCAAAACAACAAGACAAATCCTGCCTGCTGTGCTAAGAGCATTACCCTGGGAGGGGGATGCAGACCTTATTATTACAGGTCTGACACACACTGCTACCACAGGCAGGGCTCTCATCCCTCCACCCCTCCAGGAAGAAGGGAGGGAGGGAGGGAGGGAGGGAGGGAGGGGAGGGAGGGAGGGAGGGAGGGAGGGAGGGAGGGAGGGAGGGAGGGAGGGAGGGAGGGAGGGAGGGAGGGAGGGAGGGAGGGAGGGAGGGGGAGGGAGGGGGAAAGGTCCCAGTGTTTACATTAAGACCAGGATTAGGGTTGAGATTACTGCCGTCAGATGCCCCTGGAAGATCAAGGTTAGGAACTCTAATTCCAGATTAGGTCCTTGATATCCCACAGAACCACCTCAGGTGATGTCAACACGGAGGTTTAATGCATATTTCATACTGTAAGAGTAACTCACATTCTTCTTATGTGATTGGACAGACCTAGGTGAGGAACGTCATTTTAAATTCAGGGAAGAGTTATGATGTGAGAATGCTATGCAGCAGCTGATGCTGTGAATCCTTGTTTGATGTGAGAATGTGTTGGGCAGCAAAAGTCAGTTCTAGATATCTGTTTCTCCTTTCCTTGTTTCAGTGTATTTCAAAGCAGAGGCCTGGCCAAGACACTGGACAGACAAAATCCACTGGATCTGAGAGAAACTGTTGACATCTGTCTGTCCTCTCTTTTCTCTCCCTCTTTTCTCTCCCTCTTTCATTCTCTCTCTCCATCTCACTCTCCCTCTTTCATTCTCTCTCTCCATCTCACTCTCCCTCTTTCATTCTCTCTCTCCATCTCACTCTCCCTCTTTCATTCTCTCTCTCCATCTCACTCTCCCTCTTTCATTCTCTCTCTCCATCTCACTCTCCCTCTTTCATTCTCTCTCTCCATCTCACTCTCCCTCTTTCATTCTCTCTCTCCTCCCTCTCATTCTCTCTCTCCATCTCACTCTTCATTCATCTCACTCTCCCTCTTTCATTCTCTCTCTCCATCTCACTCTCCCTCTTTCTCCCTCTCTTCATCCCTCTTTCTCTCTCTCTCCATCTCACTCTCCCTCTTTCATTCTCTCTCCATCTCACTCTCCCTCTTTCATTTCTCTCTATCTCATCTCTCCCTCTTTCATTCTCCATCTCACTCTCCCTCTTTCATTCTCCATCTCACTCTCCCTCTTTCATTCTCCATCTCACTCTCCCTCTTTCATTCTCTCTCTCCATCTCACTCTCCCTCTTTCATTCTCTCTCTCCATCTCACTCTCCCTCTTTCATTCTCTCTCTCCATCTCACTCTCCCTCTTTCATTCTCCATCTCACTCTCCCTCTTTCATTCTCCCTCTCCATCTCGCTCTCCCTCTTTCATTCTCCCTCTCTCTCCATCTCGCTCTCCCTCTTTCATTCTCCATCTCGCTCTCCCTCGGTCCCTGATCAGAGAGCCTCTAATCCTTTTTAGCAGGCCGAGGTTCAGAGACACACTGCTACACACACACTGTTACACACACACACTGTTACAAATCAAATCAAATCAAATGTATTTATATAGCCCTTCGTACATCAGCTGATATCTCAAAGTGCTGTACAGAAACCCAGCCTAAAACCCCAAACAGCAAGCAATGCAAGTGTAGAAGCACGGAGAAGCACACTGTTACACAAACACTGCTACACACACACTGTTACACACACACACTGTTACACACACACACTGTTACACACACACTGTTACACACACACTGTTACACACACACACACTGTTACACACACACTGTTACACACACACTGTTACACACACACTGTTACACACACACACACACACACTGTTACACACACACACCACAACACACACACTGTTACACACACACACACTGTTACACACACACACACAACACACACACACACACACACACACACACAACACACACACACACACACACACACACACACACACACACACACACACACACACACACACACACCACAACACACACACTGTTACACACACACACACACACACACACCACAACACACACACTGTTACACACACACCACAACACACACACTGCTACACACACACTGTTACACACACACTGTTACACACACACCACAACACACACACTGTTACACACACACACACCACAACACACACACTGCTACACACACACTGTTACATACACACACTGTTACACACACACACACCACAACACACACACTGTTACACACACACACACACACACACACACACACACACACACACACACACACTGCTACACACACACTGTTACACACACACCACAACACACACACCACACACACACACTGTTACACACACACACCCTGTTACACACCCACCACAACACACACACTTACACACACACACACACACACACACCACAACACACACACCACAACACACACACTGCTACACACACACACTACACTCACACACACACACACAGACACACACACACACACACACACTGCTACACACTGCTACACACACACACACCACTACACACACACTGCTACACACACACACACACACACACACACACACTGTTACACACACACACACACCACTACACACACACTGTTACACACACACACACCACAACACACACACCACAACACACACACTGTTACACACACACACACACACACACACACACACACACACACACACACACACACACACACACACACACACACACACACACACACACACACACCACTACACACACACAATGCTACACACACACACACACACTGCTACACACACACACACACACACACACACACACACTGCTACACACACACACACACACACACACACTGAGTTTTTATATAAATTAGTATACACACACACACACACACACACACACACACACACACACACACACACACACACACACACACACACACACACACACACACACACACACACACACACACACACACACACACACACACACACACACACACACACACACACAAATTCCCCAGATAGTGGGTGGCACAGTCGAGGAACTGGTACAGTCAACAGTAGACATTTGAATTCATATCCTAGTAGGGCCGGGTGCTGCAGACAGTTCAAGTGGCCTGGCCAATTGGTTGATATATAAACTCAGGAAAAAAAGAAACGTCCTCTCACTGTCAACTGCGTTTATTTTCAGCAAACTTAACATGTGTAAATATTTGTATGAACATAACAAGATTCAATAACTGAGACATAAACTGAAGTTCCACAGACGTGTGACTAACAGAAATGGAATAATGTGTCCCTGAACAAAGGGTCAAAATTTTAAAAAGTAAAAAAAGTAACAGTCAGTATCTGGTGTGGCCACCAGCTGCATTAAGTACTGCAGTGCATCTCCTCCTCATGGACTGCACTAGATTTGCCAGTTCTTGCTGTGAGATGTTACCCTACTCTTCCACTAAGGCACATTCATGCAGATGAGCAGGGACCCTGGGCAACTTTCTTTTAGTGTTTTTCAGAGTCCGTAGAAAGGCCTCTTTAGTGTCCTAGGTTTTCATAACTGTGACCTTAATTGCCTACCGTCTGTAAACTGTTAGTGTCTTAACGGCCATTCCACAGGTGCATGTTCATTAATTGTTTATGGTTCATTGAACAAGCATGGGAAACAGTGTTTAAACCCTTTACAATGAAGATCTTTGAAGTTATTTGGATTCTTACGAAGTATCTTTCTTTTTTGCTGAGTTTATGTTGGAGAGGGTGGGGCTTAAGCTGCATTGCTGTCTCACTCCACAGCCCTGAGGAAAGAAATGTGTATTTTTGCCCATTTTAACCACACACCATTGTTTGTGTACATGGATTTTATAATGTCGTATGTTTTTCCCCCAACACCACATTCCATCAATTTGTATAGCAGACCATCATGCCAAATTGAGGCATAAGCTTTTTGGAAATCAACAAAGCATGAGAAGACATTGCCTTTGTTTGGGTTTGTTTGTTTGTCAGTTAGGGTGTGCAGGGTCTGTAATTTGGTAAAAAGCCAATTTGACATTTGCTCAGTCCATTGTTTTCACTGAGGAAATGAACTAGTTTGAGTTAATGATTATTCTGCCAAGGTTGCTGTCGACACATATCCCATGTCAGATTTTGGGGTCAAATTTGTCTCCTCTTTTGTGGATATAGGTGATCAGTCCATGGTTCCAAATATTGGGGAAGATCCCAGAACACACTCACTCACTCACTCACTCACTCACTCACTCACTCACTCACTCACTCACTCACTCACTCACGGCTCACAGTGGGCTCCTATGCTATCAGGACTGTTGCAGCCTGACGTCGGTCTGCGGAGTGTGTTATCGGGCAGATTACTGAGCCTCGGTCATCGTCCTCCTCTTATTGGGTTAGACTCTGGAGCTGCTTCCTGAATGGTCACAGTGTGTGTCCTCCCTCTGTTGGGGCACAGCGGGGATCCTAGGGCCATTATGGGGACTTGATGAAGACACCGTATTCAATTAGGCCGGACGGACACGTCCCCACAAGACTACGCAAATCAGACAGGAAGATCAAATAACCACGTCGCCAAACGGAGAGTCTCATCAATAGGCCATCTATTTCCATCCATCAACTGTAGCCTGTTCACAGTACTTCTGGTCGGTTTATTGGATGCTATAAGAGTGAATGGGGCGGCAGCGTAGCCTAGTGGTTAGAGCATTGAGACTCAGTACATTGTGCAGTTCAAACCCCGAGCTGCAGGTACATATCTGTCGTTCGGCCCCTGAACAGGCAGTTAACCCACTGTTCCCAGGCCGTCATTGAAAATAAGAATTTGTTCTTAACTGACTTGCCTGGTTAAATAAAGGTAAAAAAATAAAAAAAAATAAAAAAATTAAAAATGGATTACCATTGAGACTCATACATTAGCATGCAGACATTATCATAGCATCTGTTGTATGAGGTCTCTAGACTATACAGTAAGCCAGATATTAGCCCTACAAGGTCTTATGTAGGCCTATGTAATACGTTGGTGTTAGATCAATAGAATAGAATAGAGACTAATCGATCAATTCATGAATGATCTCATTACCAGGATGCATCATTAGCGACAAGCTTAACACAACACATTATAGTGGTGTTCCTGGATAATATGGTGATAGTTGTTTTCACGAGGTACGTTCACACAGCTTCTCTTTCCTCAACTCTCTCTCTCTACATCTCCTCCCAAACTCCCTTATTCCCTCTGTAGACCAGCAGGAAGAAATGCAGACCGTGTAGACAAATCAGCTCTCTCCTCTGTCGGCAGCCGCCCAGCACCATCTTCAGTCCCGACACGTCCTCCCTCTCTCCTCCTCTCTTTCCTTCCCTCTCTCTCTAACCGTGTATCTCGCAGACTCAAATCCCCCTCAGCCTCTGTCTCCTTTCACAAAAACTGATATGTCCCCCTCGCTCCTGCCTCTGTCTCGAGCCTCTCCTCTTCTATTCGACACTATAATGATTGGGTCTGTGTGCTTGAGGCTGAAAGGACTCTGGGTGTATAGTGCTGCAGTGTTATTCCTATGGAGAGACTGAGGGGCGTGTATGTGTGGGTTAGTGGTTCAAACGGTTTATCCTCTCTGTGTAATTGATGAGATGGGATGGTACTATGGAAGAGTCCTCCAGTCAACACCCTTGATCGAGACAGTGTGGGCCAATGTGTCGACAGAGTGGTACCATCACCCCCCCCACACACACGCACGCACGCACACACACACACACACACACACACACACACACACACACACACACACACACACACACACACACACACACACACACACGCACACGCACACACACACACACACAGTTTCCACTCCCTACACACACCGAGGGAGCAGACTTTCATCAGCTCAGGCTTACAGAGCGGCTGCGGTTTGATTTTATTTCCAGGCAGGGAGGGTGTTTGTTGTTGTCCCCCCCCAAAGCACCTCACTCCTCTCTCTCCCTCCCACCCTACAGGCAGCAGGCAGCAAGCAGCAGTACCGAGGCGTGTCAGTGCCACTGAGGCAGTTAATAAATCAGGGATCATAACAGTTCATTCTGCACACAGGCACACTTTATTCCCCCTCTCATAATAAACCGCTTATGTAAGGTGGGGTGGAGGGGGGCGATAAAGCCTATTGACAACACAGCAGAGAGCTCAGGACCACGGATGAGAAGATTGGAAGGGAGAGAGAGGGAGGGAGAGAAGGAGAGAGAGAGAGAGAGAGAGAGAGGATAGAGAGAGAGAGAGAGAGAGAGAGAGAGAGAGAGAGAGAGAGAGAGAGAGAGAGAGAGAGAGAGAGAGAGAGAATTCTGTTTGGAGCCCGGGGGAGAGGTGCAGTGGAGCTTGGATCCAGCTTGTTTTGGATTCAGGATGAAACAGAAGCTACTGTACTGCCTACGCTGTACATTGTTGCCTTGAGGGTAACTGCCAACAAACCGCTACCCTTTCATTTGACTAGCCAGATGAACGAGACAAAAGTATGGAAAACATATGGAAAACAGTGACCTCGTAGGCAAATAAAGCAATGCAGTACAAAAGAGGCCACAATGCTGTATTGTCAACCATTAATAACAACCCCGTGCTGACACCATCAAGTTCAACCATTAATAACAACCCCAGTCCTGACACCATCAAGTTCAACCATTAATAACAACCCCAGTGCTGACACCATCAAGTTCAACCATTAATAACAACCCCAGTGCTGACACCATCAAGTTCAACCATTAATAACAACCCCAGTCCTGACACCATCAAGTTCAACCATTAATAACAACCCCAGTGCTGACACCATCAAGTTCAACCATTAATAACAACCCCAGTGCTGACACCATCAAGTTCAACCATTAATAACAACCCCAGTCCTGACACCATCAAGTTCAACCATTAATAACAACCCCAGTCCTGACACCATCAAGTTCAACCATTAATAACAACCCCAGTGCTGACACCATCAAGTTCAACCATTAATAACAACCCCAGTGCTGACACCATCAAGTTCAACCATTAATAACAACCCCAGTGCTGACACCATCAAGTTCAACCATTAATAACAACCCCAGTGCTGACACCATCAAGTTCAACCATTAATAACAACCCCGTGCTGACACCATCAAGTTCAACCATTAATAACAACCCCAGTGCTGACACCATCAAGTTCAACCATTAATAACAACCCCAGTGCTGACACCATCAAGTTCAACCATTAATAACAACCCCGTGCTGACACCATCAAGTTCAACCATTAATAACAACACCCAGTGCTGACACCATCAAGTTCAACCATTAATAACAACCCCAGTGCTGACACCATCAAGTTCAACCATTAATAACAACCCCAGTGCTGATACCATCAAGTTCAACCATTAATAACAACCACAGTGCTGACACCATCAAGTTCAACCATTAATAACAACCCCAGTGCTGACACCATCAAGTTCAACCATTAATAACAACCCCGTGCTGACACCATCAAGTTCAACCATTAATAACAACCCCAGTGCTGATACCATCAAGTTCAACCATTAATAACAACCCCCGTGCTGACACCATCAAGTTCAACCATTAATAACAACCCCAGTGCTGACACCATCAAGTTCAACCATTAATAACAACCCCCGTGCTGACACCATCAAGTTCAACTATTAATAACAACCCCCGTGCTGACACCATCAAGTTCAACCATTAATAACAACCCCAGTGCTGACACCATCAAGTTCAACCATTAATAACAACCCCAGTGCTGACACCATCAAGTTCAACCATTAATAACAACCCCAGTGCTGACACCATCAAGTTCAACCATTAATAACAACCCCAGTGCTGACACCATCAAGTTCAACCATTAATAACAACCCCAGTGCTGACACCATCAAGTTCAACCATTAATAACAACCCCAGTGCTGACACCATCAAGTTCAACCATTAATAACAACCCCAGTGCTGACACCATCAAGTTCAACCATTAATAACAACCCCAGTGCTGACACCATCAAGTTCAACCATTAATAACAACCCCGTGCTGACACCATCAAGTTCAACCATTAATAACAACCCCAGTGCTGACACCATCAAGTTCAACCATTAATAACAACCCCCGTGCTGACACCATCAAGTTCAACCATTAATAACAACCCCCGTGCTGACACCATCAAGTTCAACCATTAATAACAACCCCTGTGCTGACACCATCAAGTTCAACCATTAATAACAACCCCAGTGCTGACACCATCAAGTTCAACCATTAATAACAACCACAGTGCTGACACCATCAAGTTCAACCATTAATAACAACCCCAGTGCTGACACCATCAAGTTCAACCATTAATAACAACCCCGTGCTGACACCATCAAGTTCAACCATTAATAACAACCCCAGTGCTGACACCATCAAGTTCAACCATTAATAACAACCCCAGTGCTGACACCATCAAGTTCAACCATTAATAACAACCCCAGTGCTGACACCATCAAGTTCAACCATTAATAACAACCCCAGTGCTGACACTATCAAGTTCAACCACCATAACCCTTTCAAACACAACTAAGCTACCACTCCATTGGTCACTTTCCCCTCATCACTACATTCATCTCTTTCCCTCATCACTACATTCATCCCTTTCCCTCATCACTACATTCATCCCTTTCCCTCATCACTACATTCATCCCTTTCCCTCATCACTACATTCATCCCTTTCCCTCATCACTACATTCATCACTTTCCCTCATCACTACATTCATCACTTACATTTACATTACATTTAAGTCATTTAGCAGACGCTCTTATCCAGAGCGACTTACAAATTGGTGCATTCACCTTATGACATCCAGTGGAACAGCCACTTTACAATAGTGCATCTAAATCTTTAGGGGGGGTGAGAAGGATTACTTATCCTATCCTAGGTATTCCTTAAAGAGGTGGGGTTTCAGGTGTCTCCGGAAGGTGGTGATTGACTCCGCTGTCCTGGCGTCGTGAGGGAGTTTGTTCCACCATTGGGGGGCCAGAGCAGCGAACAGTTTTGACTGGGCTGAGCGGGAACTGTACTTCCTCAGTGGTAGGGAGGCGAGCAGGCCAGAGGTGGATGAACGCAGTGCCCTTGTTTGGGTGTAGGGCCTGATCAGAGCCTGGAGGTACTGAGGTGCCGTTCCCCTCACAGCTCCGTAGGCAAGCACCATGGTCTTGTAGCGGATGAGAGCTTCAACTGGAAGCCAGTGGAGAGAGCGGAGGAGCGGGGTGACGTGAGAGAACTTGGGAAGGTTGAACACCAGACGGGCTGCGGCGTTCTGGATGAGTTGTAGGGGTTTAATGGCACAGGCAGGGAGCCCAGCCAACAGCGAGTTACATTTACATTTACATTTAAGTGATTTAGCAGACGCTCTTATCCAGAGCGACTTACAAATTGGTGCATTCACCTTATGACATCCAGTAGAACAGTCACTTTACAATAGTGCATCTAAATCTTAAAGGGGGGGTTTCAGGTGTCTCCGGAAGGTGGTGATTGACTCCGCTGACTCCGCTGAGTTGCAGTAATCCAGACGGGAGATGACAAGTGCCTGGATTAGGACCTGCGCCGCTTCCTGTGTGAGGCAGGGTCGTACTCTGCGGATGTTGTAGAGCATGAACCTACAGGAACGGGCCACCGCCTTGATGTTAGTTGAGAACGACAGGGTGTTGTCCATGATCACGCCAAGGTTCTTAGCGCTCTGGGAGGAGGACACAATGGAGTTGTCAACCGTGATGGCGAGATCATGGACACGGGCAGTCCTTCCCCAGGAAGAGCAGCTCCGTCTTGCCGAGGTTCAGCTTGAGGTGGTGATCCGTCATCCACACTGATATGTCTGCCAGACATGCAGAGATGCGATTCGCCACCTGGACGTCAGAAGGGGAAAGGAGAAGATTAATTGTGTGTCGTCTGCATAGCAATGATAGTTCAGACCATGTGAGGTTATGACAGAGCCAAGTGACTTGGTGTACAGCGAGAATAGGAGAGGGCCTAGAACAGAGCCCTGGGGGACACCAGTGGTGAGAGCGCGTGGTGAGGAGACAGATTCTCGCCACGCCACCTGGCAGGACGACCTGTCAGGTAGGACGCATCCAAGCGTGGGCCACCCGGAGATGCCCACTCGGAGAGGGTGGAGAGGAGGATCTGATGGTTCACAGTATCGAAGGCAGCCGATTGGTCTAGAAGGATGATCAGCAGAGGAGAGAGAGTTAGCTTTACAGTTCGGATCCCTCCGTGATCACTAGAATTCATCCAGTTGAATGACTAGTCTTGAAACCTGACTGATTTGGATCAAGAAGGTCATTCTGAGAGAGATAGCGGTAGAGCTGGCCAAGGACTACATTCAAGAGTTTTCCCTCAAAAGAAAGAAGGGATACTGGTCTGTAGTCACTGACATCGGAGGGATCGACTGTTTTTTTCAGAAGGGGTGCATCACTCTCGCTCATCTTGAAGACGGAATCACGTAGCCAGCGGTCAGGGATGAGTTCATGAGCGAGGTCCCTCATCACTACAGGTCTCCGGAAATGGTTTGGAGAAGACAGGAGGGGATAGGGTCATCACGGGCAGGTTCATTGGGCTTTCCCTCATCACAACATTCAGATTTCATCTGGAGAGAGAGGGGAGAAAGAGGTCAGAGCACAGGGTAGGGCTTTGTCAGCAGAATCCCTTTCCCTCATCAGCATGTCGTTTGACTTAGCAAACAGGATCGGATGTCCTCACACTACTTTTCAAAATGGTTGACTCAGTCATCTGCATCAGGGGGGATGGGGAGGAGGATTCAGGAGGGAGGACAGGTGGCAAAGAGCTTCCTAGGGTTAGAGGCAGATGCTTGGAATTCCCTAGATGGTAGAAAGTGGCTTTCCAGCAGAGACAGAGGAGGAAAATGTAGAGAGGAGGGACTGAAAGGATGCCAGGTCCTCATCAGCCATTTTCTCCATTTCCGCTCGGCTGCCCGGAGCCCTGTTCTGTGAGCTCGCAATGAGTCGTCGAGCCACGGAGCGGGAGGGGAGGACCGAGCCGGCCTGGAGGATAGAGGACATATATATCCCTCATCACTTTCCCTCATCACTACATTCATCCCTTTCCCTCATCACTACATTCATCACTTTCCCTCATCACTACATTCATCCCTTTCCCTCATCACTACATTCATCACTTTCCCCTCATCACTACATTCATCTCTTTCCCTCATCACTACATTCATCACTTTCCCTCATCACTACATTCATCCCTTTCCCTCATCACTACATTCATCACTTTCCCTCATCACTACATTCATCTCTTTCCCTCATCACTACATTCATCCCTTTCCCTCATCACTACATTCATCCCTTTCCCTCATCACTACATTCATCCCTTTCCCTCATCACTACATTCATCACTTTCCCTCATCACTACATTCATCCCTTTCCCTCATCACTACATTCATCTCTTTCCCTCATCACTACATTCATCCCTTTCCCTCATCACTACATTCATCGCTTTCCCTCATCACTACATTCATCACTTTTCCCTCATGTCTCAGTCTAACTGCTGCAAGCTTCTTGGTGACAAAAACCACCAAACTGTTGATGTGCCAAAACCAGTGAATCACCGGGCAAATGGTATGTTCTGTCTGCACCGGGAGATAATGAGATCAGGTCTGTTCGATGGAGTGTGGAACAAACCAGGCCAGTAATCATCAGTAATCGATCCCTTTAGGTGAATATGACCCTCCCTTTCTGCACTCTCTGTCTGTCTGTCTCTCTCTATATAACCCTGGCTGCACGGTGGAGCTAAACAGACTTGACCTATAAGATTAACTTCTTAGACATGAATGATAATCACAGGCTTTATGATGATTATAAACCGTTCAACTGCAGTTTTAATTTATCTCTCCTCTGTGTGTGTGTGTGTGTGTGTGTGTGTGTGTGTGTGTGTGTGTGTGTGTGTGTGTGTGTGTGTGTGTGTGTGTGTGTGTGTGTGTGTGTGTGTGTGTGTGTGTGTGTGTGTGTGTGTGTGTGTGTGTGTGTGTGTGTGTGTGTGTGTGTTGAAGGATTAGGGTCGTGCACCACTGTACAAAGGACATGGGATTGGCCTGTGTTAATCCACCATACCCCATCTATGAGCTCCTGTTCATCCCTACCCACACACACACACACACACACACACACACACACACACACACACACACACACACACCACACACACACACACACACACACACACACACACACACACACACACACACACACACACACACACACACACACAAACACACAAACACAGGCAGGGGACGAGAGCACATCTGTGTGGTCCTCATCATTGTGTGACTGAGTTAGGGTAGATCCCATGGATTACACTACCCCCCAGCCTCTCACTAAAACTCTATAGCAGAGGAGGAGTCTATAGCAGAGGAGGAGTCTATAGCAGAGGAGGAGTCTATAGCAGAGGAGGAGTCTATAGCAGAGGAGGAGTCTATAGCAGAGGAGGAGTCTGGGGTCTTAAACATTTTCTTCTACTGATTTAGAAGCAGGGGTTTAATTGAGATCACTCTGGGTTCTCCACTGACCACTATCAAATGACATCACGAAAACAGTAAACAACCTTAAACAGTCTCATCAATGTCTATTTTGTAATCATGGCTACAATCTACGCTACAATTTCTCAGGGAATCATGTGGACTCAGAGCTGCCAGGTCACCTGTGATACACGTCAGTATTCCACCTCCATGGCTGAGGATGTTGGGAGATGATGTGGAAACCGGCCACTAGGGGCAACAGTGTGCGCTGTTAACTTCAAGTAGGTTTTGGTTTTGAGAGGGTGTTGTGGACAGGATGGCAGATGGGTGTAAGCATCTGCCTCTGATTCCAAAGGTTGCATGTTTGAATCCAGTGATACAAAGTTATTTTTGCTATTTTTGTTTTAAGCCTATCCCAAACCTTAAATATTTTGAGTTCAAGTCTTTTCGGTAATTTTATCATTTATAAACAATTTAAAACCCACTGAAAATCTGGTGTTTCTATATCAAACGGTTTTGTTATATTTCTGTGATGTATATAAAGTGTAATATTGGGATACAAACTCAAAATGTAATACATTTCTACTTTATATCTGACATGGTGCAGGTGTCTTCTTTCTTTAAGCCCATAACCATGTGTGTGAGGTGGATACTTTTGTTTCAGGATAGATATGTTTAAGACGACGAAGAAACGCTGTGGGTGACCCTGACTCAGCCCACTGCAGTAAAAGGTTTTAATACCTAAACTTAACCTTAAACACCTCGAAATTTGATGTTAGGAATAACTTCTGACGTTTGGGAAACATGGATGAACGTCTAATTCTGACGTGAGCCTGTGAGAGCTAGTTGACTCAAATAGACGATCCACTCTCAGCCTTATATTTGTACAAAATACATGAAATATCATCCAAACAGTTCCCATTTAGAGTGCAGGTAGATGGATATAACTCAAGGCACAGAGAGACACACAGAGATTTTGCAATCCATTGTCATAGTCTAAGAGACAGAGAAAAAAAAGTTGAAAGAATCTGTCACAGCTCTCCACAGCTGAGCCCATTTTGTCCCATCTCTGGAGACAGGTGACAAATTACAACCACTGCTTTACCTGAGAGGAAAAATGAAAGGAGAGAGAGAAAGATGATAGAGGGTGAGAGAGAGATGGAAATAAGCTTCTTCAAAAGGTCAGAGGAAGGAGCGAGTGAAATCGGGCTGGCAGCACTCCAAAAGCGCTGTGTTTTTGCATTATAGCGGAGAGCGACAGGCAATGAAACACAACACGGTCGTCGACAACTAGCTACACCAGAAACCTGCCGGGGTCGTCCCCTCATCAAGTCACCAGGCAAAGGTGACACCGGCGCATCGGAAAAATAGAATTCAGCTTTTTATGCAATTTATTGCCACGTCTCTTGCTTTTACAAAGTGAAATATTGGTACATTTAAAGAAGCAGATGTGGCTGCTATTTAAGCGTATTACCATAATTGCTGATAATTCTCAATAATGATCAATAATTGTGTCGATTCCATTGGGATAACTTAATGAATCGGAGATTGATACTGCAACGGAGAATAAATGGAGAAAGACTAATGGACAGAAACAGCGTAGAAGGGAAGCTGGTTTACTGAACTCAGTGAAAAGCGAGACATGGTATAAAACCCCATTGAGAGAGTAGTGGAGGGAGGAGATACAGATCTGGGAATATTCTCCCAGCTGGACTGACAGGTGCCTGAGGGTGATGGTTAGGGAAGGTGGTCTACACAAACAACCCAACCACAACCACTCCACAACATTCCCAGATCTGTCCTATTGGGGTGGCCACACACACACACACACACACACACACACACACACACACACACACACACAGTCACACACACACACACACACACACACAGTCACACACACACACACAGTCACACACACACACACACACACACACACACAGTCACACACACACAGTCACACACACACACACACAGTCACACACACACAGTCACACACACACAACACAGTCACACACAGTCACACAGTCACACACACACACACACACACACACACACAAACACACACACACACACACACAGTCACACACACACACACACACACACACACACACACACACACACACACACACACACACACACACACACACACACACACCACACCACACACACACACACACACACACACACACACACACACACACACACACACACACACACACACACACACACACACACACACACACACACACACACACACACACACACAGCAACACAGTCACACACACATAGCCACACACACAGCAACACAGCCGCACACACACAGCCACACAGTCACACACACACACACACACACACACACAGTCACACACACACAGCTACACACAGTCACACACACAGCCACACACACACACAGCCACACACACACAGCAACACAGTCACACACAGCCACACACACACACAGCCACAAAGTCACACACACACACACAGCAACGCAGTCACACACACACACAGTCACACACAGCCACACAGTCACACACACACAGCAACACAGTCACACACAGCCACACACACACACAGCCACACAGTCACACACACACAGTCACACACAGCCACACACAGTCACACACAGCCACACACACACAGCAGCCTAGCGCTCAACTCCCCTCCTACAGCTCCTCTGTACACACACACACACTTTCCTCAACCCTTCACTGAGCCCTGACCGAAGAGAGGAGGGGAACATCCTGACTGCGTACTCTGGGATGTTGACTCACCACCACATCCACATGTCAGTCACTGTCACACATTCATACCATCTCTCTAACACACAATCATACCATCTCTCTTCTCTCTAACACACAATCATACCATCTCTCTAACACACAATCATACCATCTCTCTTCTCTCTAACACACAAACATACCATCTCTCTTCTCTCTAACACACAAACATACCATCTCTCTTCTCTCTAACACACATTCATACCATCTCTCTAACACACATTCATACCATCTCTCTAACACACAATCATACCATCTCTCTTCTCTCTAACACACAAACATACCATCTCTCTTCTCTCTAACACACATTCATACCATCTCTCTAACACACATTCATACCATCTCTCTAACACACAAACATACCATCTCTCTTCTCTCTAACACACAATCATACCATCTCTCTTCTCTATAACACACATTCATACCATCTCTCTTCTCTCTAACACACATTCATACCATCTCTCTAACACACATTCATACCATCTCTCTTCTCTCTAACACACATTCATACCATCTCTCTAACACACAATCATACCATCTCTCTTCTCTCTAACACACAAACATACCATCTCTCTTCTCTCTAACACACAAACATACCATCTCTCTTCTCTCTAACACACAATCATACCATCTCTCTTCTCTATAACACACATTCATACCATCTCTCTTCTCTATAACACACCTTCATACCATCTCTCTAACACACATTCATACCATCTCTCTTCTCTCTAACACACCTTCATACCATCTCTCTAACACACATTCACACTCTAAAGAGTCTGCTATCAGGCTGGCCACTTGAGGATGTGCCCTGAAGACTGCCCTGTGGGCTTTTAGTGACTTGACCCTCTGACCAGTCATGCTATTACATAACATATAGCGTGTCTTCCTCTTTGGCACGGTGTCACCACAGCTAGGAATGCTTGGGAGAAGAGGGAGATGAGCAGAACTTAACCTCTCAATGCTCCTTTTAGAGAGAGGACCTCTCCGTTCTCCTTTCAGAGAGAGGACCTCTCTGTTCTCCTTTCAGAGAGAGGACCTCTCTGTTCTCCTTTCAGAGAGAGGACCTCTCCGTTCTCCTTTCAGAGAGAGGACCTCTCTGTTCTCCTTTCAGAGAGAGGACCTCTCCGTTCTCCTTTCAGAGAGAGGACCTCTCTGTTCTCCTTTCAGAGAGAGGACCTCTCAATGCTCCTTTCAGAGAGAGGACCTCTCCGTTCTCCTTTTAGAGAGAGGACCTCTCCGTTCTCATTTCATAGAGAGGACCTCTCCGTTCTCCTTTCAGAAAGAGGACCTCTCAATGCTCCTTTTAGAGAGAGGACCTCTCCGTTCTCCTTTTAGAGAGAGGATGTCTCAGTTCTCCTTTTAGAGAGAGGACCTCTCCGTTCTCCTTTTAGAGAGCTGACCTCTCAATGCTCCTTTTAGAGAGAGGATGTCTCAGTTCTCCTTTTAGAGAGAGGACCTCTCCGTTCTCCTTTTAGAGAAAGGACCTCTCAATGCTCCTGTTAGAGAGACGTCCTCTCAATGCTCCTTTCAGAGAGAGGACCTCTCCGTTCTCCTTTCAGAGAGAGGACCTCTCAATGCTCCTTTTAGAGAGAGGACCTCTCAATGCTCCTTTTAGAGAGAGGACCTCTCAATGCTCCTTTTAGAGAGAGGACCTCTCCGTTCTCCTTTTAGAGAGAGGACCTCTCAATGCTGCTTTTAAAGAGAGGATGTCTCAGTTCTCCTTTTAGAGAGAGGAGCTCTCCATTCTCCTTTCAGAGAGAGGACCTCTCCGTTCTCCTTTCAGAGAGAGGACCTCTCAATGCTCCTTTTAGAGAGAGGACCTCTCAATGCTCCTTTTAGAGAGAGGACCTCTCCGTTCTCCTTTCAGAGAGAGGACCTCTCCGTTCTCCTTTCAGAGAGAGGACCTCTCAGTGCTCCTTTCAGAGAGAGGACCTCTCCGTTCTCCTTTTAGAGAGAGGACCTCTCAATGATCCTTTTAGAGAGAGGACCTCTCCGTTCTCCTTTCAGAGAGAGGACCTCTAAATGCTCCTTTTAGAGAGAGGACCTCTCAATGCTCCTTTCAGAGAGAGGACCTCTCCGTTCTCCTTTCGGAGAGAGGACCTCTAAATGCTCCTTTTAGAGAGAGGACCTCTCCGTTCTCCTTTTAGAGAGAGGACATCTCAATGCTCCTTTTAGAGAGAGGACATCTCAATGCTCCTTTCAGAGAGAGGACCTCTCAATGCTCCTTTTAGAGAGAGGACCTCTCCGTTCTCCTTTTAGAGAGAGGACCTCTAAATGCTCCTTTTAGAGAGAGGTCCTCTCCGTTCTCCTTTTAGAGAGAGGACCTCTCCGTTCTCCTTTCAGAGAGAGGACCTCTCAATGCTCCTTTTAGAGAGAGGACCTCTCAATGCTTCTTTTAGAGAGAGGACCTCTCCGTTCTCCTTTTAGAGAGAGGACCTCTCCGTTCTCCTTTCAGAGAGAGGACCTCTCAATGCTCCTTTCAGAGAGAGGACCTCTCCGTTCTCCTTTTAGAGAGAGGACCTCTCAATGCTCCTTTTAGAGAGAGGACCTCTCAATGCTCCTTTTAGAGAGAGGACCTCTCAATGCTCCTTTCAGAGAGAGGATGTCTCAGTTCTCCTTTTAGAGTGAGGACCTCTAAATGCTCCTTTTAGAGAGAGGACCTCTCCGTTCTCCTTTCAGAGAGAGGACCTCTAAATGCTCCTTTTAGAGAGAGGACATCTCCGTTCTCCTTTTAGAGAGAGGACCTCTCCGTTCTCCTTTTAGAGAGAGGTCACACACACATATAGGAGTGGGTTGGTCTTCCTGCTGTAAATCTTTGACACGCACGTAGTGTCGTTGGTGACATATTTGGGCGGTAATGGCCGAGGGGGACAAAGAGGCGTCTTTGAGGAAAATGGAGAGCGAGGACAGTGATGATTAAATGACTCTGGGCATCATAAATCCAGGGTGGAATCTTCCCCTTGAAGCACACAGTATCACACACACAATATCACACACACACAGTATCACACACACACAGTATCACACACACAATATCACACACACAATATCACACACACAGTATCACACACACACAGTATCACACACACAATATCACACACACAATATCACACACACAATATCACACACACAATATCACACACACACAGTATCACACACACAATATCACACACACAATATCACACACACACAATATCACACACACACAGTATCACACACACACAGTATCACACACACAATATCACACACACAGTATCACACACACAATATCACACACACAATATCACACACACAGAGTTATTGCTGCCACTGTTAATTGTCTGTATTTATAACCCTTATTGGGTTAACCTGAATGTCGTGTTATGCTTTTATTTTATTTTAATTTTACCTTTATTTAACTAGACAAGTCAGTTAAGAACACATTCTTATTTTCAATGACGGCCTAGGAACAGTGGGTTAACTGCCTGTTCAGGGGCAGAACGACAGATTTGTACCTTGTCAGCTCGGGGGTTTGAACTTACAACCTTCCGGTTACTAGTCCAACACTCTAACCACTAGGCTTACCGATCCCTCTTCATCCTCTCCTCTCCCTCTCTCATCAGAGCCTGTGGCATAAACATAGAAGACAGCTTTGCTACCATTCCACCAGGCCCCAGTGTTCGGGGGAAAGCCAGGGATGCAACAGTAATCTCTCCCTCTTCTCCTCCCTGCTTCCTCTCTCCACAGTTTGGCTGTTTTACTTAGATTTTCTGCCTGCTTTACCTGATCGCATTGCTTTTCCCAGAGAGAGACAGAGAGACACACCACACATACACACACACACACACACACACACACACACACACACACACACACACACACACACACACACACACACACACACACACACACACACACACACACACACACACACACACACACACACACACACACACACACACACACACCCTGCAGCTATCTGGCAGTGGGTTGGATGGTATACGGTAGAAGGTAGAAGGTCTGGGAAAGCCCAATCACTGCTTTCCAGGAGAATCGCGATGACAGTGCAGAACGGGGGAGGAGAAATAAGCCTCGGAACACAACACAACACTTAGTGCTTTCCCATTCCATCCCTGTACTGAGAGGATGATGTCCTCTCGCCCGGCTCTGGTAGTGGGGAAATGCAGCGCTTGCAGCTGTACTACAACAGACTAACCTTAAACCTGGACAAGCTTGTTGAGGGTTCTAGTGGAGGTAGACTGCCTGGAGCTCTGTGTCCAATGAAAGCACAGAGGAAAACTCTTGATTCTCAGGCTCAGGAGGGAATTTGAGGACAGTTGTGTTACAGTACAGCTCGGTAGGATTAGGCAGTAGGAAGACTATCATTGTTAGGTGGTCTACCAGCACAATAGTTTCATAGTGATTCTCCCATGTTCTGAAATTGAATACATGAAATGTGAAAAGCAACTTGATAGTTGATTTTAAACTCCCCTACATGTGTCATGATATCACAGGCACCACAGGAGGTTGGTGGCACCTTAATTGGGGAGGACGGGCTCATAGTAATGGCTTGAACAGAATGGTTTCCATTCGTTTGATGCATTTACATTCACTCAGTTCCAGACATTCTTATGAGCCGTCCTCCCCTCAGCAGCCCCCACTGACATGGACATAGCACAGAAACCATTATTTACATTGAATTACTATACCGTCAGTTGTCAGGCAATTTGGAGCATAATGATACTGACATCAAACATGTCTACAAGAGCTACTTGGCACATTACAGCCTTCCTATGCACAGAGTTACCTTAAAATACACAGAGTTACCGTAAAACACACAGAGTTACCGTAAAACACACAGAGTTACCTTAAAATACACAGAGTTACCGTAAAACACACAGAGTTACCTTAAAATACACAGAGTTACCTTAAAATACACAGAGTTACCTTAAAATACACAGAGTTACCTTAAAATACACAGAGTTACCGTAAAACACACAGAGTTACCTTAAAACACACAGAGTTACCTTAAAATACACAGAGTTACCGTACAACACACAGAGTTACCTTAAAATACACAGAGTTACCTTAAAATACACAGAGTTACCTTAAAATACACAGAGTTACCTTAAAACACACAGAGTTACCTTAAAACACACAGAGTTACCTTAAAATACACAGAGTTACCTTAAAATACACAGAGTTACCTTAAAATACACAGAGTTACCTTAAAATACACAGAGTTACCTTAAAATACACAGAGTTACCTTAAAATACACAGAGTTACCTTAAAATACACAGAGTTACCTTAAAATACACAGAGTTACCTTAAAACACACAGAGTTACCTTAAAACACACAGAGTTACCTTAAAACACACAGAGTTACCTTAAAATACACAGAGTTACCTTAAAATACACAGAGTTACCTTAAAACACACAGAGTTACCTTAAAACACACAGAGTTACCGTACAACACACAGAGTTACCTTAAAATACACAGAGTTACCTTAAAATACAAACTTAAAATACAGAGTTACCTTAAAACACACAGAGTTACCTTAAAATACACAGAGTTACCTTAAAATACACAGAGTTACCTTAAAATACACAGAGTTACCTTAAAACACACAGAGTTACCTTAAAATACACAGAGTTACCTTAAAATACACAGAGTTACCGTAAAACACACAGAGTTACCTTAAAACACACAGAGTTACCTTAAAATACACAGAGTTACCTTAAAATACACAGAGTTACCTTAAAATACACAGAGTTACCTTAAAATACACAGAGTTACCTTAAAATACACAGAGTTACCTTAAAATACACAGAGTTACCTTAAAATACACAGAGTTACCTTAAAACACAGAGTTACCTTAAAACACAGAGTTACCTTAAAACACAGAGTTACCTTAAAACACATAGTTACCTTAAAACACACAGAGTTACCTTAAAATACACAGAGTTACCTTAAAATACACAGAGTTACCTTAAAATACACGAAGTTACCTTAAAACACACATAGTTAC
>NW_026290978.1:205000-232500 GCF_023373465.1 Oncorhynchus keta
TGGGAACTAAATGTTTCCCCTTGAGATGGGCTGCCCACTGTGATGGGAGGAATGAGGTGCGATCAAATCAAATCAAATTGTATTTGTCACATGCGCCGAACACAACAGATGTTGTGAAATGTTTACAGACGAGCTGGGATAGCACACACACACACAGGATGGAATACACACACAACACACACACACACACACACACACACAGGATGGAATACACACACACACACACATGCACAGGATGGAATACATACAAACTCACATACACACACACACACACACACACACACACACACACACACAGGATGGAATACACACACACACACACACACACACACAGGATGGAATACATACACACACACACAGGATGGAATACATACACACACACATACACACACACATACACACTCCTCCTACCCTCTGCCAGCTGTTCCAGTTAACCTGCCATCCATGGCCAGACACAAAGGCAACCACTTATTCCCTCGAAGGTACATAGTGGAGCTGAGCCACAGATGAACAGCAATACATTTGTGTGTCTTTAGTTGTATTTTTGTATACATGTAAGTCTGTAATGTCTACATGCTAATGTTCTAAATGTATGTCAATTATCAATTATTTTTGTTTGTAATGTATTTTTCATTATGTATTGGCAGTGGTGTAAAGTACTTAAGTAAAAACACTTTAAAGTACTACTTAAGTAGTTTTTGGGGGTATCTGTACTTTACTATTTATATTTTTGACAACTTTTACTTTTACTTCAATACATTCTGTAGACTGTAGCCTTCAAGCTCCTTGACCCTGTTCTGACCCCTTACTGCAGCCTCCAGTCTCCCTGGCCCTGCTCTGACCCCTTACTGCAGCCTCCAATCTCCCTGGCCCTGCTCTGACCCCTTACTGCAGCCTCCAGCCTCCCTGGCCCTGTTCTGACCCCTTACTGTAGCCTCCAGACTCCCTGGCCCTGTTCTGACCCCTTACTGTAGCCTCCAGTCTCCCTGGCCCTGTTCGACCCCTTTACAGCAGTTCTCAGTCTCCCTCGCCCTGTTCTGACCCCTTACAGCAGTTCTCAGTCCCCCTGGCCCTGTTCTGACCCCTTACTGTAGCCTCCAGTCCCCCTGGCCCTGTCCTGACCCCTTACAGCAGTTCTCAGTCTCCCTGGCCCTGTTCTGACCCCTTACTGCAGCCTCCAGTCTCCCTGGCCCTGTTCTGACCTCTTACAGCAGTTCTCAGTCTCCCTGGCCCTGTTCTGACCCCTTACTGTAGCCTCCAGTCTCCCTGGCCCTGTTCTGACCCCTTACTGTAGCCTCCAGTCTCCCTGGCCCTTCTCTGACCCCTTACAGCAGTTCTCAGTCTCCCTGGCCCTGTTCTGACCCCTTACTGTAGCCTCCAGTTCTCCCTGGCCCTGTTCTGACCCCTTACTGTAGCCTCAGTCTCCCTGGCCCTGTTCTGACCCCTTACTGTAGCCTCAGTCTCCATGGCCCTGTTCTGACCCCTTACAGCAGTTCTCAGTCTCCCTGGCCCTGTTCTGACCCCTTACTGTAGCCTCAGTCTCCCTGGCCCTGTTCTGACCCCTTACAGCAGTTCTCAGTCTCCATGGCCCTGTTCTGACCCCTTACAGCAGTTCTCAGTCTCCCTGGCCCTGTTCTGACCCCTTACTGTAGCCTCAGTCTCCCTGGCCCTGCTCTGACCCCTTACAGCAGTTCTCAGTCTCCATGGCCCTGCTCTGACCCCTTACAGCAGTTCTCAGTCTCCCTGGCCCTGTTCTGACACCTTACAGCAGTTCTCAGTCTCCCTGGCCCTGTTCTGACCCCTTCCAGCAGTTCTCAGTACCCAGGCCCTGTTCTGACCCCTTACAGCAGTTCTCAGTCTCCATGGCCCTGCTCTGACCCCTTACAGCAGTTCTCAGTCTCCCTGGCCCTGTTCTGACACCTTACAGCAGCCTCAGTCTCCCTGGCCCTGTTCTGACCCCTTACAGCAGTTCTCAGTCTCCATGGCCCTGCTCTGACCCCTTACAGCAGTTCTCAGTCTCCCTGGCCCTATTCTGACACCTTACAGCAGTTCTCAGTCTCCCTGGCCTGTTCTGACCCCTTACAGCAGTTCTCAGTCTCCCTGGCCCTGTTCTGACCCCTTACAGCAGTTCTCAGTCTCCATGGCCCCGCTCTGTGAAGAGCTCCCTCTCTCTAGGCACACTCTGCCCAGCATGGTCATCCATTGAATGGAGCCTAACACTATTCACTAATAAAGCCCCGAAATACATATCCAATCCTTATACCATTTCAGAGGGATCTGAAGGGAACATATAGGCTAGAGTCAATGGATGGATAATGTATAGGAAATAATGTAGGAATGCATATATAGTGGATTGGAAATAGTGTAATAATATATACCTACTATAGTGTAATAATGTATACATACTATAGTGTATAAGCTATAGTGTAATAATGTATACATATTATAGTGTGTAGACTATAGTGTAATAATGGATACATACTATAGTGTATAAGCTATAGTGTAATAATGTATACATATTATAGTGGATTGACTATAGTGTAATAATGTATACATACTATAGTGTGTAGACTATAGTGTAATAATGTATACATACTATAGTGTATAAACTATAGTGTAATAATGTATACATACTATAGTGTATAGGCTATAGTGTACTAATGTATACATACTATAGTGTGTAGACTTTAGTGTGGTGTGACTGAGTTGAACAGAGCTACTGCTATAGTCAGTTACGCATTCTGTATAGGCTAGTGTAGCAGCTGCTGCTGGCAATGGAGGGAGTGAGAGAGAGAGAGAGAGAGAGAGAGAGAGAGAGAGAGAGAGAGAGAGACAGAGAGAGAGAGAGAGAGAGAGAGAGAGAGAGAGAGAGAGAGAGAGAGAGAGAGAGAGAGAGAGAGGGAGAGAGAGAGAGAGAGAGAGGAGGGAGAGAGAGAGAGACAGACAGAGAGAGAGAGAGAGGGAGAGAGAGAGAGAGAGGGAGCGAGGGAGAGGAGGGAGAGAGAGAGAGATTCTGTAAAGCTGCATTATGAGTCAAGGACCTACATCCCTCTATACAGCAGGAGAGAGCGCTATGCTTTCTAAGGTCTAAAGAGATAGTGGTGTGGCAGTGACTGGATATTAAATAGACACTCTTCCAGGTTGCCTACTACACGTCCCAGTGGCTGTCTGGCTGCTGTGTAGACTGGTCTATAACCACAGACTAATAAAGAAAGCTTTCAGCTTCTCTGTGATGCTGGTGCTCCCATAACTACTGAGCTGCTGAACGCAGGATCACCTCTCTACTGACTATAAAGCCTACTCAACACAGGATCACCTCTCCCCCTACTGACTATAAAGCCTACTCAACACAGGATCACCTCTCCCCCTACTGACTATAAAGCCTACTCAACACAGGATCACCTCTCCCCCTACTGACTATAAAGCCTACTCAACACAGGATCACCTCTCCCCCTACTGACTATAAAGCCTACTGACACAGGATCACCTCTCCCCTACTGACTATGACTATAAAGATCACCTCAACACAGGATCACCTCCCCTACTGACTATAAAGCCTACTCAACACAGGATCACCTCTCCCCTACTGACTATAAAGCCTACTCAACACAGGACTCTCACTGACTATAAAGCCTCAACCCTACTGACTATAAAGCCTACTCAACACAGGATCACCTCTCCCCCTACTGACTATAAAGCCTACTCAACACAGGATCACCTCTCCCTCTACTGACACAGGATCACCTCTCCCCTACTGACTAGGATCACCTCTCCCCCTACTGACTATAAAGCCTACTCAACACAGGATCACCTCTCCCCTACTGACTATAAAGCCTACTGACTATAAAGCCTACAACACAGGATCACCTCTCCCCCTACTGACTATAAAGCCTACTCAACACAGGATCACCTCTCCCCCTACTGACTATAAAGCCTACTCAACACAGGATCACCTCTCCCCCTACTGACTATAAAGCCTACTCAACACAGGATCACCTCTCCCCCTACTGACTATAAAGCCTACTCAACACAGGATCACCTCTCCCCCTACTGACTATAAAGCCTACTCAACACAGGATCACCTCTCCCCCTACTGACTATAAAGCCTACTCAACACAGGATCACCTCTCCCCTACTGACTATAAAGCCTACTCAACACAGGATCACCTCTCCCCCTACTGACTATAAAGCCTACTCAACACAGGATCACCTCTCCCCCTACTGACTATAAAGCCTACTCAACACAGGATCACCTCTCCCCCTACTGACTATAAAGCCTACTCAACACAGGATCACCTCTCCCCCTACTGACTATGAAGCCTACTGGCACAAGCTCTATATGAGCCATAAGGGTTACAGCATTTTAGCCTGATTCTTTACACATATTGTACAGCGTTACCCCCAAGCAGCCCAGTGTTTGAAGCTAAATATTGAAGATATTCTATATGTATAACAAATGTATTATGTCCTTGAACAATTGATACAGCCTACAGTAATGAATTGCTATACATGTATTCCAGTTGTGTGGCATGTTGTTCTGTGAAGAAGAGGATTGGATCAAAGACGTTGTCATGACAATTTAACAGTGAGGTTAAATGACTTTTTGACTTAAAGCTACCGTTGCTCACTATCCGTGCAGTCGGACACAGGCGTGCCCTAATAGCATTTATGTAATAGCCTATATCGTATAAGGCTGCACATGGACATTTATAGAGTGATTTCAAATACTCTATAATAGCCTTCTCTCTATATATAGTTATTTTATTTGTATTTTTACTATATACTGGAAAATCAAAGAGTGAATGGGAAAACCAACATCACTTGACCAGACAAGCTACGGATCTCCCTTCCCAACCCCAAAACCATATCGGTCATGTACCTAGACCTGGGGCACTTGAGTGGAGACGTGCGACGCACAGCAATGCAGCCCACAGCTTATCATCGGCGACGCTTTCCAGCTACGGAGACAGGAGATGTGCCATTTGAGGTTACAATAAACGTTTCATGATGCAACGTGCGCTTTCCACGAGTTACAGACCGCATGAAAACAGAGACGCCGTGCACAAGCTACGCGGTGACTCTCTGAGAGGTATCATATGAAACATCTAGTCCTACACAGTGGGATGTGAATTATTGGATGTCATTGCGCTAGGATATATCAACGAGACGAGAGAGTGGTGGGGAAATATCCACCTCTTGTTGTGCAATAGGATGTCACATAACATACTGCAGAGCCGACTGTTGTACCAAGGTGGACAAATGTCTCTTAACACACTGCGAAATTCTGCCACCCCATAGGCTACATTCACTAATATCCCTTGGTCAATATCACTTTACCTACAGAGTTCAGCGCGGGCAGACGCGCGTACGCGTTTGGGCAAGTAAATGCTCAAAATGAATGAAGCAGTACACATGCTCTAAAGCGTTAAACGGCAGAAAAATGCACCACAACTGCACATAGAAAAGCATCAACAATAAATGACGCAATCTTATTCTATATCAGAGTGGCGATGGTGGGAAAATTGTAAAAGGTAATAAATAAAAAAAACTGAGATCCCAAACCCGCAAGAGAAGGATGGTGCAGTGTTCTCCGCGCGGCATGGCTATACGGCAGAGAACAGGTATACACGCCTTTACCTGGTGCAGAGGCATCCGCGCCCCAATTCTTCAAAAAAGAAAACGATAAAGACCAAAAAATAATAGTCCCGTTAAATGACCACCCTGTGACAAGCCTGTCCTTACCTGTAATCGCTGCGGATATCAGTTTACAGCCGCAGTCGCATTGACACTGCGGTAACAGGCACGTTCCGATGAATCCCAACTCCTTTACTTCCAAATTACAACGAGATGCGTAAAAAGAACCACCTTTTGGTATCCTAATCCACAGGGCTGTGATGCTTCTTTATGAATTGGTCCGTTCTAAATCCTCTGCAGCGACGTGTTAGTCAAAAGCATGAGAATCCAGCGCGAAAGGAAATAGCAGCAGGATCCCAACAACACTTCCGATCAGCGAGTGCCTCTCCAGCCACTATGCCGCTCCGAGTGGACTCAGACCCGGCGGGATCGCAACACCTCCCATCCCAAACGCAGACGCACTTATGCCTTGAAAATCGCTGCACTGTAGGATTCCGCAAGAGGCTGTGTGTGTCGCGCTGTAGATCAGTGCGATGCTCCCATCTGAAAGGCGTTGTGTGATGCTGCGACGAGAGGGGATAAGAGAGAGAGAGGGTGCTTTTCGAGTTTGCAGGTTCCGAGCTGACAACTGAGTAACTGGGCAGGGATTTGAGTGTATGGCGCTATGCCGGGGCGCAAGGAGCGACTGTCTTGTTTTACCAAGCCTTCTGACTCGCCCGCAGTGACATCTCGGATCGAGGGCTGTGATTGGGCTAATTGTAAAATTTCACTGGCAGCAATCACATCCGCGCAGCTCACATGATGAATGAGAGGCATATGCTGAAGCCCGCAGCCAGAGAATGTATTTCTATGTTTATGTAATGCATTCATTCCAGCGTGAAGGGGATTTGGCTATGCCAAAGGGAATACACATGAATACAATACTGCGGGTGAAATGATCATCGGATTTAAATATCTAATCAGAGCATCATTTGAAGATGGAGATTAGGGAAATTAAATATAATTAAGACACTTGCTCTGTGTCGAGGGATTATCTTATTTTGTCGTTGATTATTTTTTAAAGTTTCTAACAGCTAATCAAGATATTTGGCTTTCCGTTGGTATTATGATATTTACGAATGCCTATGCAATGACATTTAAAACTAGAAACACCTTTTCAGTAAGACATTCACAAATATAATGGTATTTACTTACATTCCTAATTTGCCTTACCAATTAGGCATAATAGTCACATTTTCAAGTCAACAAGCCAGATTGAGTTAGATCTACAGACAAGGGGTATGAGGGTAATACAAAGGGTAATATGATTCACAAAACAGTGAATGATTATTTTCTATGGTTATGTTTTATAGATGAGAAATAATTTGATTGCAGTTATGTTATCACAGGCAAAAGGGCAATTGAAGTTAAATAGCCTACCATAATAGTAAGCAAGTGTTAGGCCTACACCACACAATCCATGATTAAAATTCACGACTGACATTCTTTCTTATCTGCAGCCTACTCTACTTTACATCCTGCATACCTGACTGGGCAAGTTAAGAAAGCTGCAACCGTGCTGCAGCTACTCTTCTGACCCTGGGGGTTTTGTCTAGAAGGGATACAGCTTATGTCAAAATTGACTTTTCTTAGCAGGTTTAGAAAAACTTAAGCGGCAGGTTTTGATAATTAACGCAGCAGGTTAGGATACTTAGGTTAGGGTTAGGTAAAATGCAAAAAAACGAATAAGCAACTTTTGACGTCAATTTTATAAAAGCTGTATACCATCTAGACATGGCCCTCCCTGTGCTGCTCTCCGTTGGCAAGGGCACTGCGCTTTGAAAACCTGCATCATAGCTCCACCTGCAGGCAAATCAAGAACTGCAGCTGGTTTTCTGTCACTGCCCCATGCATTGTGAACCAAACCTTGATTTTTGTCGTTTCAAACCTTGCCATGTAGGTGTTAGACAGATAGGTGACATTTCTAAGCACAATTTGAAGTGAACTGTATTGTCTTGTTTGAGATAGAGAGATAGCCAGAGTTAAGAAAATAACACAACAAAAGCAAAACAGCCTACCAACCTGACCTGTACCTGGTGTCCCAGTGGCTTGCCATTATTGGTCAAAAGCAGGGCTGGCTCGAGCCTTTTGGTGTCCCGAAGCAAGATTTGGTCTAAGCAAGATTTGGTGAGAGGGGTGGGCCTCCCCACCCTGATTTTGATGGGTAGCAACCTCACCGCAAAATATTTTAGTGGCCCCTCTCTTGATGGTGGAAAGAAAGTGTTACATTTTACAAGTTCATTTCCTGCAATTCTACACATTTTGCCAGGCGGTGTAGAGAAAATGTTGCGGTTTTAAAGCAAGTTTTCTGCAATTCTACATATTTTTCCACAGGGCAGAGAATTTTCTTGAAGTTTAACATCTCATTTCCTGAAATTCTACAATTTGTTTGTAGTGATTTATGTCGTATTAATATGATATCTGAGTTAGAATGCAATAACACAATCAATGGGAGCACCCTGAAGGTCAGAGCCCCTGGGCACTTGACCAGACAATAGGTATTTGGTAATGATTATTACTAAGTTGTCGCAATTTTCTTTATTGAGACATGTGTAATGGAAACAACAGAGATATTTTCTAAAGATATACGTTATTATCAGGCTAACTTTCTTTATTGAGACAAATGGTGATGGAAAAAGTGTTTTTCGAATAAAGGATGATTGCCAAATCATTTTGAAGGTATGTGTCTCATGTAACTAACTGTTAAGCTCCACTCCACGTTTTATTCTAAATGCCTACTGCAGCGTTCCCCATTTTCATTGTTGGACATAAAAGACAAAACAAACACCAGTAAATCAGCTCCAAGTGATTTCAATTATGGTAATATGTTCCCAACTCTTCCCACAGATAATAGAAAGGCCATTGATGATGTACAGATGTAAACAAGCTGTCAATTTGCATTCTACAAATGATTTTCAATGATGTTCTGGCCCCTAAACCATCCAATGAAGAAACATGTGTCCAGGGGCTGAATCTAGTGGATGATCCCTGGCCTACTCCTTGCAAAATAGTTTTTAAACTGTAAAAATACATTTGCTTTGCAGGACAAGGATTGTCTTGACTTGCAAGAATGCTTGTATTTCTTCGCCTTGCTTTTCTGGTTGTCTGATGCAAGTTTCATCCTCCAGTTATTTCAGCTCTACAGGAGTGCATGTTTCACCAGGGCAAGGACCGTGGCGATACGTTGGCACATGCAAAGTATTAGAATACAGCAAATATTAGTCAATTATTCCATACTATTCATGCTAGCTTTCACAAGCTACCTGAAACATGAAAAAGATAGGTGGGAGACCATACCGTCTGTCGCCAAGTTTTATGCGCAATTAGCCTAAATGGGTAATAGAAATACTTCAACTACTTCCTTTTTATAGGACACTGTTGTTTTTGTTGTTGTTGGTGTGACTTCATTACATCCAGCTGATATCATTACATCCAGCTGACTTCATTACATCCAGCTGACTTCATTACATCCATCTGACATCATTACATCCAGCTGACTTCATTACATCCAGCTGACATCATTACATCCAGCTGACTTCATTACATCCAGCTGACATCATTACATCCAGCTGACTTCATTACATCCAGCTGACATCATTACATCCAGCTGACTTCATTACATCCAGCTGACTTCATTACATCCAGCTGACTTCATTACATCCAGCTGACTTCATTACATCCAGCTGACATCATTACATCCAGCTGACTTCATTACATCCAGCTGACATCATTACATCCAGCTGATATCATTACATCCAGCTGACATCATTACATCCAGCTGACTTCATTACATCCATGACTTCATTACATCCAGCTGACATCATTACATCCAGCTGACTTCATTACATCCAGCTGACTTCATTACATCCAGCTGACTCATTACAACCACTGACGTCATTACATCCAGCTGACTTCATTACATCCAGCTGACTTCATTACATCCAGCTGACATCATTACATCCAGCTGACTCCAGCTCATTACATCCAGCTGACTTCATTACATCCAGCTGACTTCATTACATCCAGCTGACTTCATTACATCCAGCTGACTTCATTACATCCAGACTACATTACCAGCTGACTTCATTACATCCAGCTGACTTCATTACATCCAGCTGACTTCATTACATCCAGACTCATTACTTCCACTGACTTCATTACATCCAGCTGACTTCATTACATCCAGCTGACCTCATTACATCCAGCTGACTTCATTACATCCAGCTGACTTCATTACATCCAGCTGACTTCATTACATCCAGCTGACTTCATTACATCCAGCTGACTTCATTACT
This sequence comes from Oncorhynchus keta, assembly GCF_023373465.1. NCBI lineage: Eukaryota > Metazoa > Chordata > Actinopteri > Salmoniformes > Salmonidae > Oncorhynchus > Oncorhynchus keta. Next base: position 214,969 of record NW_026290978.1, read on the forward strand.
TCCAGCTGACTTCATTACTTCCAACTGACTTCATTACATCCAGCTGACTACATTATATCCAGCTGACTTCATTACATCCAGCTGACTACATTACATACAGCTGACGTCATTACATCCAACTGCCTTCATTACATCCAGCTGACCTCATTACATCCAGCTGACTACATAACATCCAGCTGACGACATAACATCCAGCTGACTTTATTATATCCAGCTGACATCATTACATCCAGCTGACTTCATTACATCCAGCTGACCACATTACATCCAGCTGACATCATTACATCCAGCTGACCTCATTACATCCAGCTGACTTCATTACATCCAGCTGACTTCATTACATCCAGCTGACTTCATTACATCCAGCTGACTTCATTACATCCAGCTGACTTCATTACATCCAGCTGACTTCATTACATCCAGCTGACTTCATTACATCCAGCTGACTACATTACATCCAGCTGACTTCATTACATCCAGCTGACATCATTACATCCAGCTGACATCATTACATCCAGCTGATTTCATTACTTCCAGCTGATATCATTACATCCAGCTGACTACATTACATCCAGCTGAACTCATTACATCCAGCTGACATCCAGCTGACTTCATTACATCCAGCTGACTTCATTACATCCAGCTGACATTACATCCAGCTGACATTACCAGCTGACTTCATTACATCCAGCTGACTTCATTACATCCAGCTGACTTCATTACATCCAGCTGACTACATTACATCCAGCTGACTTCATTACATCCAGCTGACTTCATTACATCCAGCTGACTTCATTACATCCAGCTGACTTCATTACATCCAGCTGACTTCATTACATCCAGCTGACTTCTTACATCCAGCTGACTACATTACATCCAGCTGACTTCATTACATCCAGCTGACTTCATTACATCCAGCTGACTTCATTACATCCAGCTGACTTCATTACATCCAGCTGACTTCATTACATCCAGCTGACTTCATTACATCCAGCTGACTTCATTACATCCAGCTGACTTCATTACATCCAGCTGACTTCATTACATCCAGCTGACTTCATTACATCCAGCTGACTTCATTACATCCAGCTGACTTCATTACATCCAGCTGACTTCATTACATCCAGCTGACTTCATTACTTCCAGCTGACTTCATTACTTCCAGCTGACTTCATTACATCCAGCAGACTACATTACATCCAGCTGACCTCATTACATCCTGCTGACTTCATTACATCCAGCTGTTTTTATCGACCCAAGATAGTTAAATGGAAACTCACCGTAGCAGACAATTGTCCGGTGGTTTAAAGTACTTTAAGTTAAAATAGTTTAAAGTACTACTTAAGTAGTTTTTTGGGTATCCGTACTTTACTTTAGTATTTATATTTTTGACTACTTTTACCACTACATTCCTTAAGAAAATATTGTACTTTTTACTCCATACATTTTTGTTGAAACCCAAAAGTACTCATTACAATTTGAATGCTTAGCAGGACAGGAAAGAGCCCAATTCAATATAGTAGTGGCCTAGTGGACACCTAAATACCAAGGTAACCCAACCAGTTGAAAAAAACAATGCCCTCTAACAAAGAAATATGAAATATTTACAAATGAAGAGGTTTCACAGGGAGCAAAAACTTAGGAACAATGACCTTTTTATAAATCAATTCATCCCCATATAAATCTAGATTGAGTTTGTCAGTGTGTAACCTATATAGGGTATGTATGTACGGATGCACTGCAGTTTAAACCCAGAGTCATTGATTGAAGCGCAGGAGGCCGGTATGGTCATCCATTCTACTCTGCTCCTGGTGTCAACCCCCACGGCTTTATCTGATGAATTCATTCAAAGATTAAAATGCACAGAATAAAGACCCACCAATCTATGGCCCTTCACTATTGAGTTAAATCAACATTCTGTAGACCTCAATATTTAGATCTTGTTTCTCAGCACAGAAAATCAATAAGGACTGCAGTGGAGAGGGGTGGATGGGGTTGGTCAGGAGTCGGGACTGCAGTGGAGAGGCGTGGATGGGGTTGGTCAGGAGTCAGGACTGTAGTGGAGAGGGTTGGATGGCGTTGGTTAGGAGTCAGGACTGCGGTGGAGAGGGGTGGATGGGGTTGGTCAGGAGTAAGGACTGCAGTGGAGAGGGTTGGATGGCGTTGGTTAGGAGTCAGGACTGCGGTGGAGAGGGGTGGATGGGGTTGGTCAGGAGTCAGGACTGCAGTGGAGAGGGGTGGATGGAGTTGGTCAGGAGTCAGGACTGCAGTGGTGGAGGGGTGGATGGAGTTGGTCAGGAGTCAGGACTGCAGGTGGAGTGGAGAGTCAGGGTGGATGGAGTTGGTCAGGAGTCAGGACTGCAGTGGAGAGAGGGGTGGATGGAGTTGGTCAGGAGTCAGGACTGCAGTGGAGAGGGGTGGGATGGAGTTGGTCAGGAGTCAGGACTGCAGTGGAGAGGGGTGGATGGGGAGTTGGTCAGGTCAGGAGTCAGGACTGCAGTGGAGAGGGGACTGCAGTGGAGAGGGGGATGGATGGACTGCAGTGGAGAGGGGTGGATGGAGTTGGTCAGGAGTCAGGACTGCAGTGGAGAGGGGTGGATGGAGTTGGTCAGGAGTCAGGACTGCAGTGGAGAGGGGTGGATGGAGTTGGTCAGGAGTCAGGACTGCAGTGGAGAGGGGTGGATGGAGTTGGTCAGGAGTCAGGACTGCAGTGGAGAGGGGTGGATGGAGTTGGTCAGGAGTCAGGACTGCAGTGGAGTGGTGGATGGAGTTGGGGTGGGTGGAGAGGGGTGGATGGAGTTGGTCAGGAGTCAGGACTGCAGTGGAGAGGGGTGGATGGAGTTGGTCAGGAGTCAGGACTGCAGTGGAGAGGGGTGGATGGAGTTGGTCAGGAGTCAGGACTGCAGTGGAGGGGTGGATGGGGTTGGTCAGGAGTCAGGACTGCAGTGGAGAGTCAGGACTGCAGTGGGAGTCAGGACTGCAGTGGAGAGGGGTGGAGAGGGTTGGATGGAGTTGGTCAGGAGTCAGGACTGCAGTGGAGAGGGGTGGAGTGGACTGAGTGGAGAGGGGTGGATGGGGTTGGTCAGGAGTCAGGACTGCAGTCAGGAGGACTGCAGTGGAGAGGGGTGGATGGGGTTGGTCAGGAGTCAGGACTGCAGTGGAGAGGGGTGGATGGAGTTGGACTCATGGGGTTGGTCAGGAGTCAGGACTGCAGTGGAGAGGGGTGGATGGCGTTGGTCAGGAGTCAGGACTGCAGTGGAGAGGGTGGATGGGGTTGGTCAGGAGTCAGGACTGCAGTGGAGAGGGGTGGATGGAGTTGGTCAGGAGTCAGGACTGCAGTGGAGAGGGGTGGATGGGGTTGGTCAGGAGTCAGGACTGCAGTGGAGAGGGGTGGATGGGGTTGGTCAGGAGTCAGGACTGCAGTGGAGAGGGGTGGATGGAGTTGGTCAGGAGTCAGGACTGCAGTGGAGAGGGGTGGATGGGGTTGGTCAGGAGTCAGGACTGCAGTGGAGAGGCGTGGATGGCGTTGGTCAGGAGTCAGGACTGCAGTGGAGAGTTCGGACCAGACAGACAAGCAGACAGCATTGTTGAACAATGGTTTAGCAGGCCACTGAACTGAACAGATCAACTCCTATACATGGTATTATGCTGTGTACCATGCAGTAGCATTGAGCGATACCAGACACAGCTAAAGGCTCTTGGGTGTTGGTGAACATTCTGGTGCAACATGACTCACCTAGGAAGGTGCTGTACATTGGGGAAGGGGTGAGTTACCCAAGTTGATGTTTTGAGTTTGAGGGAAAAACCACACATAAACACAGATCATCCTCATCATTCTCTCACTCCAGATTCAGTCAAAGTGCATTTGATCCAGAGTTTGATTCAATATGGTCTCCTATCTTTTCACAGGTGTTGATAACGACCTATCGTACCAAGACACTCGTTATAACAGTGGGCACTACCAGACACTAATGACACTAATAAAGGCAGTCTTACCTGTTAGCAGAGTGAATGGGTGGAAGAGGTGAACTCAGAAAGAAGCTGTGCACAATGAATATCCTGAAGGGAACCCTGTCAAATCACATGCAATTACTCCTTCTCACACCTCTGCTAGGCTTTGACCATTAGATCCACTTTTAGTGTCCTATTGCCATGGCAACCTTCAGGAGGATGTAGTCAATTGAAGTTCTGGGCTGGGTAGTGGAAATAATGCAGTCGTCCAATGGCTGGCCCAGGTTTTAATAAGGGAAGGGGCAAGTTGTGGGCCTATATCTAGGCAGGACAGGAGGACAGAGGTTAGCTGACCAGTCTGACTTCCTCATTTGTCTTGGAAATGAGACGCTGAGTTATAGAGCCACATGAATGACTTTCATCAAGTCCCTTTATGTAGAGTCAAGTGGATAGGAGGAGGGTGTGTGTGTGTGTGTATGTATGTGTGTGTGTGTACGTGTGTATGTGTACGTGTGTGTGCGTGCGTGCGTGCGTGTGTGTGTCTGCTGCCAGCTGGCCCTTGTGTAACCCTGGCAACTTTGGGGTGTTTGTTATTCGATGTGTGTGCGTGTGTCCCATTGAATAAGCAAACTGAACCCCCTGAAGCACAGCTGTATGTGGATCGGCCCTGAGCCTGGCAGGGGAATTGGGCGAGAGAGAGAGAGAGAGAGACAGAGAACAGCACAGAAGTCAGGTTTCTCTAGAGTCCTCCTGGCCCTGGAGAAATACCATGGATCCCTCATGTAATGGACATTCATCACATCTGTTACTCTATTACACAATACCCCAGCCAGACTTCCACCTCTAAATCACCCATGCCAATGTGTAGATGCCAGCTTTATGGCCAATTTCCAAGTCATTTCTATATACAGGAGACAATAATATTTATGGGCTGTCAATGGAGGAGCTGGATTTAGAGTGTCCATCTTCATAAAAGTATCCGCCTCTCTCCATTGGTTGGCAATGCACTGAGGCGGGTTTCTGTTTGATTTAAATCACATGATGAACATTGACAGCATCCCAAACGACATCCTATTCCCTTCATAGTGCACTAGATTTGACCAGAGCTCTATGGGGAATAGGGTGCCATTTGGGATACAGCACAGCGTCAGTTGGTATGGAGCCTGCTCATCAGTGCCCTGACTCTAATAACATGTGGCCAAGCTAATCACATTTTATAAACACCATGGAGACAATGAAGGACACTTTAATATCTCATCGATTTGGGATTCAGATTCATTTTCAGTGTTCACTCCGTCTATCATAAACCACTGACCGGTAAATTACATTAGAGCTGCTGATGTCTTTGTGTGTGTGTGTGTGTGTGGTGCAATGAGCGTGACATTTAAATTACTTTTGCAAATAAACACCATTATTACCTCCTTTGAACACAACTATTGTTGTATGAACTTGTATTTTAGTTTGATTCATGGGATATGGTCATTTGGACAACAACATGGTTTGAAATATTAATACTTTCTCCTTTTTCATTATTCTGCAATGAAGCGTAGAAACAGAGTGAGTAGATGTCTCTGGACAATCACATATATCTCTGCAGTGAAAACGAATGCTTACAGATGGCCATCTAATGGGGTACTGAGGAATATTTGATCAATTGCTGCATGGGTGCATTTCTGAGTGTGGAAGTACATTTCAACGATACCAATATTTTAGTGGGTTCTATATAGAACTCATCTAATGGTTATGAGTGAATTGAAACCCGCAGAGTCGATGTCCGCGCGGAAATAGAATTAGCATCATTAAAAAAATCCCAGTCAAAATCCATCTGTTCAAGCTAGATGAGGTGGATGGGCTGCGTCTCAATCCACAGCATATGCCAACGGCGGCATTCCACATCTGTGGTAGAAGGTGGCCGAGCTACAGCGGTGTTTGTCAGACCATGAGACACCCCTAAAATCAGTCGACTCACAAAAACGTTTTGCTCTACGAACCCCACAAGGGTCACAGGACTTGGTACCGCCCATTTGCCGACCTCTGTCTGTAGCGTCCGAACAGTTTGGGTTACACTAATATGACCCCTCTGTGTAAAGGTGCGACTCTCACAAACACGTACAAGTCAAGCTTCACAAGACTCGTCTGAAGGTAGCCCGATACCAGTTTTAAAAATGAATGGAAGTACCGTATACACTACCGGTCAAAAGTTTGGACACATCTACTCATTCAAGGGGTTTTCTTTATTTTGATTATTTTCTACATTGTAGAATAATAGTGAAGACATCAACACTATGAAATAACATCAGTTGTGTCAAGGTAGGGGTGGTATACAGAAGATAGCCTTATTTGGTAAAATACCAAGTCCATATTATGGCAAAAACTGCTCAAATAAGCAAAGAAAAACGACAGTCCATCATTACTTTAAGACATGAAGGTCAGTCAATCTGGAAAATATTAAGAACTTTGAAGGATTCTTCAAGCGCAGTCTCAAAAACCATCAAGCGCTATGATGAAACCGGCTCTCATGAGGACCGCCAGAGGAGAGGAAGATCCGATTGACCTCTGCTGCAGAGGATACGTTAATTAGAGTTAATTGCACCTCAGAAATTGCAGCCCAAATAAATGCTTCACAGAGTTCAAGTAACAAACACATCTCAACATCAACTGTTCAGAAGAGATTGCGTGAATCAGGCCTTCATGGTCGAATTGCTGCAAAGAAACCACTACTAAAGGACACCAATAACAAGAAGGGATTTGCTTGGGCTAAGAAACACAAGCAATATTCATTAGACCGGTGGAAATCTGTCCTTTGGTTTGATGAGTCCAAATTTGAGATTTTTGGTTCCAACCGCCGTGTCTTTGTGAGATGCATAGTAGGTGAACGAATGTTCTCCGCATGTGTGGTTCCCACCGTGAAGCATGGAAGAGGAGGTGTGATGGTGTGGGGGTGCTTTGCTGGTGACACTGTCAGTGCTGTATTTAGAATTCAAGGCACACAACAAGCATGCCTACCACAGCATTCTGCAGCGATGCACCATCCCATCTGGTTTGCGATTAGTGGGACTATCATTTGTTTTTCAACAGGACAATGACCCAAAACACAGCTCCAGGCTGTGTAAGGGCTATTTGATGAAGGAGAGTGATGGAGTGCTGCATCAGATGATCTGGCCTCCACAATCACCCGACCTCAACCCAATTGAGATGGTTTGGGATGAGTTGGACCACAGAGTGAACGAAAAGCAGCCAACAAGTGCCCAGCATATGTGGGAACTCCAAGACTGTTGGAAAAGCATTCCTCATGAAGCTGGTTGAGAGAATGCCAAGAGTGTGCAAAACTGTCATCAAGGCAAAGGGTGGCTACTTTAAAGAATCTAAAATCTAAAATATATTTTGATTTATTGAACACTTTTTTTTGTTTAATACATGATTCCATATCTATTATTTCATAATTTTGATGTCTTCACAATTATTCTACCATAAAAACTGTGACATTTTATTAAAATAAAAAAAATGATTGATTCAATGTGTATGTGTGTGTCGGTGTGAATCCTCATTTCTCTCTCACCCATGTAGCCATACAGACTCCCTATCAGGCTAGCAGCTGCCTGCCTGTCTCCCTACCCTGAGTGTGTTTGGGAGGGGAGGGGGGTGTCAGTTAGGGATGTGTCTGCCAGGCATCTCTCCAGAGAACCAGGGCCCTGTCCTGGGAGATTTTGCCCCCTACACACCCCAGGATTACCCTACACCCCCCACCCCCCAGGATTACCCCTCCTCCCACCCCCCAAGTTTACACACATCGTAGGAGAGGTGGGATGCATATGGGGTGAATGGGTTAGAAGACACAGTCCCTCTCTATCGCCCTTTCTCTCTCTCGCTTGCTCTCTCTCACCCTGTCTCTCTCACTCTGTCTGTCTGTCTCTCTCTCTCTCATCGACCAGTTTTGTCATTATTAAGACCTCTGCAGTTTAATTAAACATGGGAAGTTGTTCTGTCTGTCTCGTCTGAAGGAGATACGATGCTATGATATGATCTTTCTCTTGTGTACATGTGCTATTAAGATCATCGATCATCTTCAGAATTTTCCTGGCATGCTTGAATTAAGACCATGCTTGAATAACCATGCTTGAAGATTGGACCATGCTTGAATATGGACCATGCTTGAACCTTATTGGACCATGCTTGAACCATATTGGACCATGCTTGAACCTTATTGGACCATGCTTGAACCTTATTGGACCATGCTTGAATATTGACCATGCTTGAACCTTATTGGACCATGCTTGAACCTTAATGGACCATGCTTGACCTTAATGGACCTGCTTGAACCTTAATGGACCATGCTTGAACCTTATTGGACCATGCTTCATATTGACCATGCTTGAACCTTATTACCATGCTTGAACCTTATTGGACCATGCTTGAATCTTATTGGACCATGCTTGAACCTTATTGGACCATGCTTGAACTTATTGGACCATGCTTGAACCTTATTGGACCATGCTTGAACCTTATTGGACCATGCTTGAACCTTAATGGACCATGCTTGAACCTTAATGGACCATGCTTGAACCTTAATGCTTGAACCATGGACCATGCTTGAACCTTAATGGACCATGCTTGAACCTTATTGGACCATGCTTGAACCCTATTGGACCATGCTTGAACCTTATTGGACCATGCTTGAACCTTATTGGACCATGCTTGTTATTGAACCATGCTTGAACCTTAATGGACCATGCTTGAACCTTATTGGACCATGCTTGAACCCTATTGGACCATGCTTGAACCCTATTGGACCATGCTTGAACCTTATTGGACCATGCTTGAACCTTATTGGACCATGCTTGTACAATCTGACGAGACATTCTAAGAACATGGAAACATTTCTCGTCCGGTTTGGTAGATACATCACATCATTAGAAAAACATTTGCAGAGCATTTAACATATTCATCCTGTAAAAAGGTGAAAGATATGCCCTCATGTAGTTCAGAAAACATTGCTGAATTCTCAGACCACTTGTCAAATTGGACAAATAGAGGTTAGAAGAACATAATCTCTGGCCAACAGAAATGTTCTGCAACTGTTTTGGACATGTCCTGAGTTTGTCTAAAGTCCTTTGATGTTGTCATTGATATCCACAGACACAAGCATGAAGATGAATCAGAATATCTCTCTTTCTCTCTCCCCCGTCTCTCTCTAACCCATTCTCTCTTTGTTTCTCTCTCTACCCCACCTCTTTCTCTCACTCCCTTCTCTCTCTCTCTCTCTGTACCCCTCTCTCTCTATTTTCTCTCTCTCTCTCTCCCCTCCCCCTCTCTCTCTCTCTCCCCCTCACCCCCTCTCTCTCTCTACCCCCCTATTTTTTTCTCTCTCTCACTCCCTCTCCCCTCCCCTCACTCTCTCTACCCCCCATTTTCTCTATTTTTACCCCCTCTCTCTACCCCCCTCAAGCTCTCTACCCCTCTCTCTCTATTTTCTTCTCTCTCTCTACCCCCTCTCTCTATTTTTTTCTCTCTCTCTCTTCCCCCTCTCTTCTCTCTCTTTTACCCCTCTCTCTCTCTACCCCCCTCTCTCTACCCCCCTCTTCCCCTCTCTCTCTCTACCCCCTCTTCCCTCTCTCTCTACCCCTCTCTCTCTATTTTTTTCTCTCTCTCTCTCTTCCCCTCTCTCCCTCTCTACCCCCCTCTCTCTCTCTCTCTCTCTCTACCCCCCTCTCTCTCTACCCCCCTCTCTCTCTACCCCCCTCTTCCCCCTCTCTCTCTACCCCCCTCTTCCCCTCTCTCTCCTCACCCTCTCTCTATTTTTTTCTCTCTCTCTCTCCCGTCTCTCTCTCTCTACCCCCCTCTCTCTCTCCTCCCCCTCTCTCTCTCTCTCTCCCCTCTCTCTCTCCTCCCCTCTCTCTCTCTCATACTGCACCATCATATATATCTCATGATTAATCCTTCAAGGTTGCTTCCCTTTTGGTTTCCACTCAACTGTTACAGCCCCATTTACCTGACACCAACCATATACCATCCTGATCCATAGTAATGACTCTTAATTAATAGGTGTTCCTGCAAATACATGTCAGAAGAAGAATTTAACAGTAAACTCCCATTAATCCCACAGCCCAGATAACTTTTAACAACATATTTTTGTATCATACTTTTTAAAGGAGGAGTGCAATGACAAGGACTAGAAAGAGAAAGTCTTGTCTAATCTTGTTAAATTATTTAACATACAACAGCACACATTCACATTTTAAATTGATCATGGATTTCTCCACATGTTGTTGCAGAAGGGCTACAAGACTAGTCATTATGCATGAATACATGTCATTAACATTGTGTGTTATTGCAGTCAACTGTAAGGTGTTGGTTATGTATGTGTTTAATGAGTTAGCTGGAATAGTGGCACCATGAAATGAAGTGAAACTGTGAAGTGAAGTGATCATATACCATGGATGCAATTATGCATGGATAAATAATGCAAATTAAATTAGATTTCCCACAAACAAACCAAGGTTTAATTCACTCGTATCACATGTGGAGTTCTGCTATTAATATCTAATGCATATTCCTCCTATAAACATACTGTCATGGATAAATGCAGAATTTCATATGACCATATGTATATTTATTTAGTTATTTAATTTATTTTACCTTTATTTAACTAGGCAAGTCAGTTAAGAACAAATTCTTATTTTCAATGACAGCCTAGGAACAGTGGGTTAACTGCCTGTTCAGGGGCAGAACGACAGACTTGTACCTTGTCAGCTCGGGGATTTGAACTTGCAACCTCTCGGTTACTAGTCCAACACTCTAACCACTAGGCTACCCTACATATGATGTACATCTGAAATCATATTGTATCACGCTAACTGTGGTTCACTTCACACTGTATTCATTAGACATCTGTCACATCACAACACACATCAAAAACAGAGTTAGATGAAGGAGCTGCACAGGGTAAACTGACACACAAAGATTAGTCCTCATTTTCCAGGTAATATTCTCTCTTTCTCCCTCTCTCCTCTCTCTGTGGCTTTATTGGCAGGGGAAACATACGTTAACATTGCCAAAGCAAGAGGCAGGGGAAACATACGTTAACATTGACAAAGCAAGAGGCAGGGGAAACATACATTAACATTGACAAAGCAAGAGGCAGGGGAAACATACGATAACATTGACAAAGCAAGAGGCAGGGGAAACATACGTTAACATTGACAAAGCAAGAGGCAGGGGAAACATACGTTAACATTGACAAAGCAAGAGGCAGGGGAAACATACGATAACATTGACAAAGCAAGAGGCAGGGGAAACATACGTTAACATTGACAAAGCAAGAGGCAGGGGAAACATACGATAACATTGACAAAGCAAGAGGCAGGGGAAACATACGTTAACATTGACAAAGCAAGAGGCAGGGGAAACATACGATAACATTGACAAAGCAAGAGGCAGGGGAAACATACGTTAACATTGACAAAGCAAGAGGCAGGGGAAACATACGTTAACATTGACAAAGCAAGAGGCAGGGGAAACATACGATAACATTGACAAAGCAAGAGGCAGGGGAAACATACGTTAACATTGACAAAGCAAGAGGCAGGGGAAACATACGTTAACATTGACAAAGGAAGAGGCAGGAGACATTGCCAAAGCAAGAGGCAGGAGAAACATACGTTAACATTGACAAAGCAAGAGGCAGGGGAAACATACGTTAACATTGACAAAGCAAGAGGCAGGAGAAACATACGTTAACATTGACAAAGCAAGAGGCAGGGGACACATACGTTAACATTGACAAAGTAAGAGGCAGGGAAACATACGTTAACATTGACAAAGTAAGAGGCAGGGAAACATACATTAACATTGACAAAGCAAGAGGCAGGAGAAACATACGTTAACATTGACAAAGTAAGAGGCAGGGGAAACATACGTTAACATTGACAAAGCAAGAGGCAGGGGAAACATACGTTAACATTGACAAAGTAAGAGGCAGGGGAAACATACATTAACATTGACAAAGCAAGAGGCAGGAGAAACATACGTTAACATTGCCAAAGCAAGAGGCAGGGAAACGTACGTTAACATTGACAAAGCAAGAGGCAGGGGAAACATACGTTAACATTGACAAAGCAAGAGGCAGGGGAAACATACGTTAACATTGACAAAGCAAGAGGCAGGGGAAACATACGTTAACATTGACAAAGCAAGAGGCAGGGGAAACATACGATAACATTGACAAAGCAAGAGGCAGGGGAAACATACGTTAACATTGACAAAGCAAGAGGCAGGGGAAACATACGATAACATTGACAAAGCAAGAGGCAGGGGGAAACATACGTTAACATTGCCAAAGCAAGAGGCAGGGGAAACATACGTTAACATTGACAAAGCAAGAGGCAGGGGAAAACGATAACATTGACAAAGCAAGAGGCAGGGAAACATACGATAACATTGACAAAGCAAGAGGCAGGGGAAACATACGTTAACATTAACAAAGCAAGTGGCAGGGGAAACATACATTACGTTAACATTGAAACAAACAGAGGCAGGGGAAAGCAAGCAAGAGGCAGGGGAAACATACATTAACATTGACAAAGCAAGAGGCAGGGGAAACATACGTTAACATTGACAAAGCAAGAGGCAGGGAAACATACGTTAACATTGACAAACATACATTAACATTGACAAAGCAAGAGGCAGGGGAAACATACGTTAACATTGACAAAGCAAGAGGCAGGAGAAACATACGTTAACATTGACAAAGCAAGAGGCAGGAGAAACATACGTTAACATTGACAAAGCAAGAGGCAGGGGAAACATTAACATTGACAAAGCAAAGAGGCAGGGGAAACATACGTTAACATTGACAAAGCAAGAGGCAGGGAAAAACAACGTTAAAGCTCACATACGTTAACATTGACAAAGCAAGAGGCAGGAGAAACATCGTTAACATTGACAAAGCAAGAAGGAGAAACATACGTTAACATTGACAAAGCAAGAGGCAGGGGAAACATACGTTAACATTGACAAAGCAAGAGGCAGGAGAAACATACGTTAACATTGACAAAGCAAAAGCAAGAGGCAGAGGAGGGAAACATACGTTAACATTGACAAAGCAAGAGGCAAGAGTTAACATTGCAAAGCAAGAGGGGAACATACGTGCATAACATATTGACAAAGCAAGAGGCAGGGGAAACATACGTTAACATTGCCAAAGCAAGAGGCAGGGAAACATATGTTAACATTGACAAAGCAAGAGGCAGGGGAAACATACGTTAACATTGACAAAGCAAGAGGCAGGGAAACATACGTTAACATTGACAAAGCAAGAGGCAGGGGAAACATACGTTAACATTGCCAAAGCAAGAGGCAGGGAAACATTGACAAAGCAAGAGGCAGGGGAAACATACGTTAACATTGCCAAAGCAAGAGGCAGGGGAAACATACGTTAACATTGACAAAGCAAGAGGCAGGGGAAACATACGTTAACATTGACAAAGCAAGAGGCAGGGGAAACATACGTTAACATTGACAAATTGAGCAGAAGGGGCAAGATTGACAAAGCAGAGGGGAAACATACGTTAACATTGACAAAGCAAGAGGCAGGGGAAACATGTTAACATTGACAAAGCAAGAGGCAGTACGTTAACATTGACAAAGCAAGAGGCAGAAACATACGGTTAACATTGACAAAGCAAGAGGAGGCACGTTAACATTGGCAAGAAACATGTTAACATTGACAAAGCAAGTGGCAGGGGAAACATACGTTAACATTGACAAAGCAAGAGGCAGGGGAAACATACGATAACATTGCCAAAGCAAGTGAAATTGATCATAAACAAAAGTGAAATAAACAATAAAAAAACAACAGTAAACATTACTCATTCAAAGTTCCGAAAGAATAAAGACATTTCAAATGTCACATTATGTATATACAGTGTTGTAATGATGTGCAAATACTCAAAGTACAAAAGGGAAAATGAATAAACATAAATATAATGTAGGTTGTATTTACAATGGTGTTTGTTCTTCACTGGTTGCCCTTTTCTTGTGGCAACAGGTCACAAATCTTTCTGCTGTGATTGCACACTGGTATTTCACCCCGTAGATATGCGATTTTATCAACATTTGATTTGTTTTCGAATTCATTGCGGGTCTGTGTAATCGGAGGGAAATATGTATCTCTATAATATGGAAACAGGAGACAAAGGGCTGTGAGACATGGATTTACATCTAGACACATGAAAAGAAGGAAGTTTACAGAGGGTGCAGGGCAACAGAGCCCGAACAGCAGAGGGGATAATGATGTTGGAGTAGGGGGGAAAGGTCTGGGCTTCCGGGGGTGTAGCCGCTGGGATATAGCGGAGTGCCAGCGCATCCGGCTTAACATCCTTGGGTACCGGTCAGTGTGGCCTGGGCCTTACTGAACCCCTCCCGGAGGTCCTGGTACTCCACGGGAATGGCGGAGGTGGATAGGTGGATGGGGAAGGTATGGTGAGTGACCCAGCCTATAGAGCGCCCGTCCAGTGCTCTAACTTCCATGGGAATGAAGCGGAATGCCCAGCGCGGATGCCAGGGTAACGTCCATAAGACTCATACCGGCCCTCGAGTCGATGGTTATCTAGAGAGACTTGGACTGGTCGCCCCACAGCAGGGTGGCATGGAGAGGGGGGCAAGAAGGGAGAGAAGCAACATTATCCTTAAGACCCACCAGAGTACTCATTTCTACCAATGAGCTAGGTCTCTTGAAGGGACAGGTAGACACCGTCGTGGTAGGCTGCCTAGTAAGCAACCCACGGAATTGCTCCCGCAAAGCGACCAATGCTAGATTGTGATGTTCCGGCAGGTCCTGGACCCCTTCCATCAGACCGCGAAGAAACTCTTTGTGTCTACCAATGAGGGCTCCTTGGGATGAGATGGCATTGTGGAGCTGGTCCAAGTCTGCTGGGTTAGTCATGGCCAGTTCGTACTATCAGGTATCAAGTAAGACCCAAAAGCAGAATGTGTTGCGGGCTCAGTCAGAATGCGGGCTCAGTCAGGACAGGCAAGGGTCAAAACCAGGAGGGCTAGAAAAGGGAGACTGGAAAAACCAGGAGCTGAGACACAAAACACTGGTACGCTTGAAAAAACAAGACGAACTGGCACAGACAGACATAAAACACAAGTATAAATACCCAGGGGATAAGTGGGGAAGATGGGCCACACTTGGAGGGGGGTGGAGACGAGCGCAAGGACAGGTGAAACAGATCAGCGCATGACACATAGCCTGTCTTCTCTTGAGGTCTGCCTGCGGCTGCCTTTTTCAATAGCAAGGCTATGCTCACTGAGTCTGTACATAGTCAAAGATTTCCTTAATTTTGGGTCAGTCAGAGTGGTCAGGCCAAATAGCATTCTAGTTTGCTCTGTTTGTTTGTTAATTCTTTACAATGTGTCAAGTAATTATATTTGTATTTTCCCGTAATTTGGTTGCGTCTATTTGTGTTGCTGTCCTGGGGCTCTGTTCACAAACACAAACAGACCCCACAGAGCCCCAGGACATCAACACAAATAGACCCAACCAAATGACAGGAAAATTACGGGAAATCTTTTCCAGGATCATCTCTCTGTAGGTGATGGCTTTGTTATGGAAGGTTTGGGAATCGCTTCCTTTTAGGTGGTTGTGGAATTTTACGTCTCTTTTCTGGATTTTGATCATTCATGGGTATCTGCCTAATTATGCTCTGCTCTGCATAATTAGGCAGATTGTAAATTGTAAACATGATATTTTTGCAGAATTCTGCATAAAGAGTCTCAATTTGGTGTTTGTCCCATTTTATGAATTCTTGGTTGGTGAACGGACCCCAAACCTCACAACCATGAACTGATTCAAGTATTTGTAGCCTGATCCTAATTGGTATGTCGAATTTTATGTTCCTTTTGATGACATAGAAGGCCCTTCTTGCCATGTCTCTCAGTTCGTTCACAGCTTTGTGGAAGTTACCTGTGTCGCTGATGTTTAGGCTGACGTATGTAGGTTTTTTTGTGCTCTAGGGCAAAGGTGTCCTGATGGAAGTTGTATTCGTGGTCCTGGCAACTGGACCTTTTTTGGAATATCATTATCTTGGTCTTACTGAGATTTACTGTCAGGGCCCAGGTCTGGCAGAATCTGTGCAGAAGACCTAGGTGCTGCTGTAGGCCCTCCTTGGACAGAAGCACCAGATCATCAGCAAACAGTCGACATTTGACTTGAGATCCTAGTAGAGTGAGTGCTGCAGACTGTTCTAATACCCTTGCCAATTCGTTGATATATATGTTGAAGAGGGTGGAGTTTAAGCTGCATCCCTGTCTCAACCCCTGGCCCTGTGGAAAGAAATGTGTGTGTTTTTTGCTCATTTTAACTGCACACTTGTTTGTTTTATAATGTTTGTCCCCCAAAACCCCTTTCCATCCATTTGTATAGCAGATCCTCATGCCAAATTGAAAGCTTTTTTGAAATCATCAAAGCATGAGAAGACTTCGCCTTTGTTTTGTTTTGCTTGTCAATTAGGTTGTGCAGGGTGAATATGTGGTCTGTCGTATGGTAGTTTGGTATGGTAGTTTGGTAAAAAGACCATTTGACATTTGCTCAGTACATTGTTTTCACTGAGGAAATGTACGAGTCTGCTGTTAATGATAATGCAGAGGATTTTTCCAAAGGTTGCTGTTGACGCTTATCCTCTGGTAGTTATTGGGGTCAAATTATTCTCCACTTGGGCCTCCCGGGTGACGCAGTGGTTAAGGGTGCTGTACTGCAGCGCCAGCTGTGCCACCAGAGACTCTGGGTTCGCACCTAGGCTCTGTCGTAACCGGCCGCGACCGGGAGGTCTGTGGGGCGACGCATAATTGGCCTAGCGTCCTCCGGGTTAGGGGGTGGCCAGGGGGGTTTGGCACCAGCGACTCCTGTGGAAATCCTTGTCTCAAGGTTGCCAGGTGCACAATGTTTCCTCCGACACATTGGTGTGGCTGGCTTCCGGGTTGGATGTGTATCGGAGGACGCATGACTTTCAACCTTCGTCTCTCCCGAGCCCGTACGGGAGTTGTAACGATGAGACAAGATAGTGGCTACTAAACAATTGGATTCCACGAAATTGGGGAGAAAAAGGGGTAAAATTCAACAAAAAAATAAATATATATATTCTTCACTTTTGTGAATTGGGGTGATCAGTCCTTGGTTCCAAATATTGGGGAAGAGACAAGAGCTGAGGATGATGTTAAAGAGTTTATGTATAGCCAAATGTAATTTGTGGTCTGTATATTTTATCATTTAATTGAGGATACCATCAACCCCACAGGCCTTTTTGGGTTGGAAGGTTTGTATTTTGTCCTGTAGTTCATTCAATGTAATTGGAGAATCCAGTGGGTTCTGATAGTCTTTAATAGTTGATTCTAAGATTTGTATTTGATCATGTATATGTTTTTGCTACATCTCTGTTTTGGATAGATAACTCGTGTTGCTGTTTGTTTAAGGATTTCCAATTTTCCCAGAAGTGATTAGATTCTATGGATTCTTCAATTACATTGAGCTGATTTCTGACGTGCTGTTCCTTCTTTTTTTGTAGTGTATTTCTGTATTGTTTT